>NW_025822387.1:0-1280 GCF_002878395.1 Capsicum annuum
CTTAAGACTTGGTCACCCCGAGGGCACAAGAATATGCTAGGAAGACCTATTTTTAGCCTACCATTGAGCGTACCATTTATCAAGGCCATGAGTGGAAGATTGCTTGGAGCATTGAAGACTTGAGGATTCACGGTTTTGAACACTTAATGGCTCACGATTTTGGGCCATCTTCATTGAGGGAATTTTTGTCTCTCCACTTTTCCCAAAATGCACTTCATGGCCTCCCCTCTCATTAAGGGTAGTGTAGTCATTTTGTCTTCTTTTATAATATATTATAAGTAGAACATTTTATGGATTATTTTCTTAGTTGTTCATGGATGTAAGACTTGGAACATGGTAACACCTTTAGTTATAGGGCCTTGAATAGCCACCAAACCAAAATGAGGGCAACAAGTATGGATATCACTTATGTTGCAATGTTGGCTTGATATGTTGGTGTTTAGAGGAGGTAAAGTTCCTCTTGTGTCAACGTAGGAGTTAGGTGTTTGTCGTGTGTATTGTTAAGGGTCCAAGAGTCCACCAAAGTCTTAGGTTCTTAAGATTATACCTTCACTTGTCTAACTATCTATCTCTTTGTTTATGTTGTAATCGTTTGTTTGTTGTAATTGTACTCCAACCCGTGAGGTGCTGTTATTGTTACCGCATTGTTGTTATTGTTATCTTGTTCATCATATTGTGTTTTAACTTAGTGTGGTTGGTTTTTTTTTGTGTGTTAACACCCTTGTCATCTCGTTTTGTTGATTGTTTGTTGAATCCGAGAGTTGGTCACCAAAGGGATCCTCGGCTCTTGAACTTGTGGCTTGTTTTTTGTGTGTGATTTCATGTGTTCTTGGTCATTCTTGTATCAATTTTTCAACTTGTTCTTTGAAGCTAAATTAAATTCATATTTTAAATTTAAATTTTAAGTATTTCAAAAATTATATAAAAAAATAATTATAAGTTACCATCCATCATATCAATTTAAGTTATTTGACTTTGAGAACGCGATAAAACATACTTCTGTAAATGTTTTATCAAACTTTGCTTTTCTATATGTTCCTTCCATTGAAACGTAGAAGTCGTTTGTTAGAGTGTATAAATATAATTAATATACTATCTGTTGCAACAAATCAACCATCTGTTGCATCAGATAATCTATTTGTTGCAACATATAATCAATCTGTTGCAACATATAATCTATTTTTCTTAATAATCATCATATCATACACTTTCATTAATCCAAATTGGTGACTATTTTATTATATAAATTAAAATATAGATTTAAAAACAAAAATGGTGAA
>NW_025822388.1:0-1466 GCF_002878395.1 Capsicum annuum
GAAATCGAATCGTCATTCCTACGTGTGTTAGCTCCAATTCCATGATTTTTATTTAAATTCATGTGACATGATCTTTCTCCTAGTAAATGAAGTGATTATGAGGTGAAAAATGTTCATAGTAATGGGCTAAAGCAAAGTTGAGCTAAGAACCCTTCATTCATCCAAATTTGAATATTTAATTCTACAAGGATCATTTTTGAACGAGTATAAATTTTTGTATATAAAGAATTTGGCCGATTAAGACCCACCAAATTGTAGATAATCGAATTAGCTTTCCAACGATATTAATTTCTCCTAAATCTGCCAACCGAGTAAAAATTATGTTATTTTTTGCATGAGGCAGTAACGGGTCGCGATAGCCCCGCGACGCGAGGGCTACTTAACCCAACTAGGGGTCACGATGCGGGGGCTATTCCCGCACAGTTTCATCTTCTTAAGGGTCATGAGGCACTTTGGTACTTTCCCCTAAATCCCAAACATCCAAAAAATAATTTATATCACTCAAAATCCGTCCATAATCCGTCCATAATATGCCTCACTACCCAATTCCTCTAAAAAATCCAACCCTAATCCTTTCCCTAAATAGCAAGAACTCATCCTAAGATCAAGAATTCCAAGAAGAGGTTCAAGATCCGGGTTCCATCTATCAAGAACTAGGTTCCATATTTCAAATCTCGTAATCTAAGGTACGTGAGATTTTCCTAAAACTACTTGGGCATAAAAAAATTGTTCAACAACTTTTAACATTGTGAAATCATGAATATTGAAGGGGTTTTAGAATTTATATTACAATGTTGCTTTATGAATTCTTTAATGACATTATTGTTTTGGTCTTGAAGCCTTTTCCCGAAATTAATTTGAAATTTTTTATATATATGTATGTGGTTAAAGTTGATAATTGAATTGAGAGCATGACTATTTACACTCCCTCTCATGTTGCAACACCTCTTGATTTTAGAATGTTATTTAGAAGCATGACATCAGTGTCCTTGAATATTGTTGAATGCTTTAAGATTTGATTTAAATTTATGAGAGGAGAGTTTTGCATGTTGATAAACGCTGAATATATATAATGAAAGAATTGCATGATTTTCCAAAATACATGACCACCTTATGTTTATTGAAATGATTGAAAGAAATGATCTTCGCATAATTTGATAAATGTATTGAAGAACGAATCTTCTTGAATTGATTGAAGTATGGTAGTCTAAACTTTATGTTATAAAGAGAAAACTGTGATATGATTTTTATGGCTCAGAAACATGACTTGCAAGTCTTGGTGTAACGACACCAAAACAGATTATTCCATAACAAACTCAGAATAGAATAGAAGTCAGATTTTACTCAGATTTACGTATTTTAAATTTTGAAAAATGCATGTTCATAAAAGTTTTAAAATGGGCATAAAGAGATGTTAGTTGGCTTTCCAAAGAAGGCACGAGTTCAGATAAATCATTGCCTGAAAT
>NW_025822389.1:0-1301 GCF_002878395.1 Capsicum annuum
TTCTTGATCTTTCTATAATAGAGAAACATACACATATAACTATAATTCTTCTTTAAACACAACATAGAAGCTCCCCACGAGAACATATTGGTCTAATGAAACCCTTACTATGAAGACACTAGAGCAAAGAGTTAATCTCTTGAAGTTAACTAAGATCCATATGGCAAGGTTCCATTGAAATATGTCGGGTTCCAGGCTAAATTTTAATGGAATACTAAATCTTATAGTTTAGGGGAAATACCAGGCAGGTCAGCAAGAAACACATAATGAAACTCAAACAGAATAGGAATAAACTAAAGCAAGAGACTCTCTAGAAGAGTATCTCATACATAAGAGAGTTAAGGCTCATAACCTCTCGACTTAGGCCTTATACCATAAAAATAAGAAATAATCCTCATGGCTTGCGACTAACTACTCCCTACTACATATTTGAGGTTGTAATGGGCATGGCTAATGTAACGACCTTGGAAAAATAAACCATGACCGCATGATAGTGGGATAAATATTCCATGTCCACAATAACATCAAAATTCAATGTATCAAGAATATTAATATCATCATAAATATCATGATATAGATCAAAATTTCATACTAAAACTCTAACCGTCGTTCCTGTGCGTCTAAGCTCTAATACAAGTGATTCTCACGCGAATACAAGTTGCATGATCATTATACTTGTCTATGGAGCAATTTAGAGGTGAAAAATGTTCATAGAAATGACGTAGAACAATGTTGGGCTAAGACCAATTGACTCATCCAATATTTGACATTTGATTCTACAAAGGACAACTTCAAATGTGTATACATATTAATAAACATGGAAGTTTTAATCCCAAGAACTATAACATTGTAGATAATCTAATTATCTTTCTAATGATACCAATTTCTCCAAAATCTAATAACCGAGCAAAGAGTTATGCCCATTTTCGTGTGAGGCAGTAAGGGTGTGCGATGGGCAATGCGCCGCCCAATAAAATGTGTGAGATTGGGAGTGCGAGGCATACTAAAATGTCTGCCATAATTTATGTGAAGCACACCTTAAGTTCTACCATAGTTTTTGCACTGCATATCTCACTTCCAACTGCCAAAAACACCCCTATATATGTCTATAACACGGGATTAAACTCCCATAACACCAAAATAAGTTTACTTTCTCTCAAAATAACCAAGAATATTCATTAGGGTTTCAACCTAAAAATTCAAATATCTAAAGATTCAACCCTGAGTTTTCAATAATTCTTCGAGATTCGGAATCCCCATTTCGAAGTGTACAAGAAACACTCATTATTTTCACGAATAGA
>NW_025822390.1:0-1115 GCF_002878395.1 Capsicum annuum
GCTTTCCGCATTTATATAGTATATTATGCAGTGTTTGGGTACAAATATCATTCATAGGTTAGCTTGTAGTCCTTCGGGGTCATGATCACCGTGTAGGATTTTGGGTACCAGATTCAGGGCGTTACAATTTTTAATGAGGATCAATGGTGAAGTTGGTGGGCAAAAGGTGATGGACTTTCATATTAATTGTTGTGGTACTTTGTGGTACCAAAGGCGATTATCTATTCCCTACATCGATAGTTTGCTAGAAAGGATCTTGCTCATGGCATATATGTTGCTCTATGTTATTTATCCTGGTTTAACAAAAAATTATCATAACCTAAAAGATACGTATTGGTGGAAAAATATGAAGAGGGATGTGTCTAGTTTTGTAGCCAAGTGTGTGGTGAGCTATTAGGTAAAGGTTGAGTACATGAAGCCCGAAGGTTTTTATCAAGATATTGAAGTGCCAGAGTGGATGTGGGAAGTGATCAAAATGGATTTCATTACTGGAATTTCTCGGTCTCAGAATTAATTTGATTCGATTTGCGTCATTATGGATAGGATGACAAAGTCGGTTTATTTTTTCCAGTGAGGAATAACTTCTCGATTGAGGATTGTGCGAGTTCGTATCTCCATAGGATTGTGAAGTTGAATGGGGTACCCATTTCTATCATCTTAGATTGTGGTACGTAATGTTCATATTACTTTTGGCGGTAATTTCAAAAAAGGTTGGGCAGTAAGGTTAGTTTGAGTATTTCTTTCCACCCATAGTCAGATGAACAAGAAGAAAGGACCATTTTGACTATGGTTGTAGTTGAGTGGAGAATTTTCCTCTATCAGAGTTTGCCTAAAATAATACCGACCCATCTAGCATTGTGATGGCTCTGTTTAATGCTTTTGGTTATAGGAGGTGTAGGTCCCCTATTGGGTGGTTCAAGGTATATGTACAAATCATAAGACAACATCATGATAATAAGCTAATATATGTGTGTATATATATGAAACATGACCAATCCATACTATACCAAAGTCCATAATTCAAACCAATACCAAATCATTTGCATCAACATCCTAAACATATATTTCGAAAACCACCATTCATGATACCTAAATTAATTTTTAAAATATAATAC
>NW_025822391.1:0-1118 GCF_002878395.1 Capsicum annuum
GTGTGGTGCAAAAAGAATAAGAAAAGAAAAAGTTGTATAAAAGATTACAAAAAGATAATTTGTTTTTTTGAAAAGATAGCACCCACCTTGAGCATGTGTGATCAATAAAAGAGAGGAAGAGAAAAAGGTTAATCAGTGCAACCCAAAGAGGTTAGCGCAGAGTCAAGGAGGCGTAGTAGCTTTAAATACCCTTGAATATCATACCAGCCCCAAGCTTACATTACAAGCCAAGAAAAAGACCAGTCTGAAAACCTTGGTACTGACTATAAGGGCAAGCATATGGCATTTGATGTACATTGAGTGTAACTTCATTTTGAGAGTGAGTCTCGTGATTATCCCAAAGTGTATATATGTGATTTCTGATATGAGTGAAAAAAGGATTTCGTTGCTGTGAGGGTACACATGTTATGCTGCTAGTTGCTAACTTGTTCGGATAGTGTGATCTTAGTACATGCATGGTTGCTACTACTGAATATATGCCATATCTTGATTCTTGTGCATTGCATTGTTGTTTTCCAATAGTATACACAGTTGATTTTGAATTGATTGACCTAGGAAAAGGTGAAGTTGTGTTTGGATGATATAGAAAATTGTCTTAGTTATATTTTGGTTGCTTGAGGACAAGCAATTGTTTTAAGTTGAGGGTGTTGATGTGTGAGCATATGCTAGCACATTTGAGGCTTTTAACTCTAAATATGTAATTCCTGAAGAACCTATCCGGAGACATCACATGGTGCTTAAGGCCACACAAGGCCTCAAGCTAACCCTCTAAGCCTGTCATTATTTTCATAACTCACTATAACCCGAATCATATTAAAATAGGGAAGAATAATCATGTCATGAGCATATTGTGATACGAAGAAATATTTTCCTGTACAAACAAAACACTAAAAGTTCTATACATACTGGTACTCTGGTCTAACAAAGCCTCTACTACAAAAGACTGAGGAGCCATTGGGACAGATCCCCAACTGATTCGACTGGACTAAAAAGAAACAACCATCTACTATCAAGCCAAAAATTAGGGACATAGGTCCTCGAATCATGAGTACTCACCAACTGTAAGAATGGAGATAGATGTACTCAAAGATCACTGTTATTGCTGAGACTGAGCACCT
>NW_025822392.1:0-1802 GCF_002878395.1 Capsicum annuum
TTGGGGAAAAAGAGGGACAAACTATTTCATCCGATATATTACGCCAGCAAAGTATGGAATGGAGCGCAGAAGAACTACACCATCACTAAATAGGAACTTCTGGTTGTAGTATATACTTTTGAGAAGTTTAGAGCTTATCTGCTTAGGACCAAAGTAGTGGTCCACACTGACCATGCTGCCTTGAGGTATTTGATGGCTAAGAAGGATGATAAACCAAGGCTGATTAGATGGGTATTACTACTGTAATAATTTGACTTTGCGGTCAATGATAGTAAAGGTTGTAAAAACTAGGTTGCAGATCATCTGTCTAGAATGGAAGGTGAAGAGGAAAGTAGTGATGAAGTGAAGATAAATAATGCATTCCCTGATGAGGAGATCTTGGTTGCTGCTATGGAAAATTGCATTGGTATGCAGATTTTGTAAATTATGTTGTAAGTGAGGTCATCCTAGAAAACCTTTCTTTCTATCAAATGAATAAGTTCTTGCATGATGTCACAGATTACTTTGGGATAAGCCGTATCTTTTTCAGCAATGTGCAGATAATATTATAAGGAGATGCGTGTCGAAAATGGATGTATTATGCATATTGGAAGCATGTCATGCTTCTCCAGTAGGGGGTCACCATACAGGTGACCAAACGGCTAGAAAGGTGTTGCAGAGTGGCTATTATTGGACAATATTATTCAAGGATACCAACGAGTTTGTGCTAAAATGTGACTAATGCCAGAGGCAGGGGTCAATCTCTAAAAGACATGAGATGTTGTTGACAAAGATGCTTGGAGTGGAATTATTTGATGCCTGGGGCATTGATTTCATGGGTCCTTTTGTGAGCTTATATGGGATGAAGTATATTTTAGTTGTTGTTGACTACACCTCAAAATGGGTTGAAACTGCAGCCTTGTTTGATAATGAAGGGAAGAGGGTAATTACTTTCCTCAGGAAGAACATCTTCTCTCACTTTGGAGTACCAAGTACTATTATAAATAATGGAGGATCTCAGTTTTGCAAAAAAATATTTCAAATAGCTTTGGCAAAATATGGGGTGAAACAGCACAGAGTGGACACTCCATACCACCCACAAACCAGTGGGCAAGTGGAGGTATCAAATCGTAAGATTAAAGCCATCCTAACTAAAATAGTGAATGCTAGCTGGAAATATTGGTCTCGAAAGCTCGATGATGCCTTGTGGGCATATTGGACTGCTTTCAACACACCAATTGGCATGTCACCATTTTAGATGGTCTATGGAAAAGCTTTCTACCTACCAATAGAGATGGAGCACAAGGCCTTATGGGCACTCAAAAGGTTGAATATGAATTGGAAGAAAACAACAGAGCTGAAACTGGGGAAACTAAATGAGATAGATGAATTTCATCTCAGGGCCTATGAACGAGCAGATCTGTCTAAAGAAAAAATGAAAAATTACCATTATTGGAGAATAGAGAAACAAGAATTCCAAAAGGGTGACTTGGTGCTTCTGTTCAATTCTAGACTCAAATTGTTCCTAGGTAAGCTAAAATCTAAGTGGCCAGGCCCTTTTAAAGTTAGTTAAGTCCACTCATCTAGAGTAGTGGAACTTGAAAACAAAGACTGGAGTACCTTCAAGGTAAATGGGCAATGTGTCAAGCTTTACATTGGCCCGAAAGAAACAGTGAAAAGTATCACCATTATCTATGTAGATGAAGTCTGAAGTAATCGAGATACCTGAGTCATGCCGCGACGTTAAACTAGGTTCTGCATGGGAGGCAACCCATGACCCCCGATATTGATCCATTCCAGGTATACTCTAACCGTTAGTTTAG
>NW_025822393.1:0-1233 GCF_002878395.1 Capsicum annuum
AGAAAAAACCCAAAATCCCCTTTTAAAAAGGACTTAAAAATACTAAATGGGGTCTGCGAAGATCGGAGCAATGGTCCGTCGTAAGTCTGAGGGCCAGTCGGGTTATTCATTGCACGATAACTCAATTTGCTGAATCTATGGTGAGTTCTTGAATTTCTCAGGGAAGGGTTTTAGATTTGCTCTTGAGGGAGAAACCCTAGTCTTTAGATGTTTTGGGAGATAATGAGGCTATCAAGTTTGTTTGGAATATATTTGAGGGTTAAAAGGGAATAAAACCAAAAAGCCCCTTTAATAAAGGACTTAAAAATACCTAACGGGGTCTGCGATGGTTAGAGTAATGGTCCGTCACAAGTCCAATGGTCCTTTGGGTCATCCATTGCACGATGACCAAAAAATGGACACAAATATGACGATCGAATCAATGGTCCATCGTAGGTATGACAGTCCATCACACGATGGCCAGGATGAGACCATATTGAGTTTGTGGCAGTGGTCTAATCAATGGTCCATCACAGCATTGAAAGTCCGTCTGATCATTTGTCGCACCTAGGCGGTTTCGACAACTCTCAGTAAAATGATCATAACTTCTTACCCCGATACAGAATTTGGATGAAATTGCTATTTTTGGAAAACTAATTCAATTTTGTACATGAAAAATATTCAAATTTAAGAAAATTCTATATGTTTTAAACACAAATCACTTGGGAAGTCAATTCTCAATTATTTAGGGCCGGAATTACACTTCACTTGACATACTCTAAGGCTCGGACTACAAGGGAACTTTACTGGGTCTTACATTAACCAATTGTGTTTAAATCTAGGTTACAATTTTTCTTTCCTACTAGATACATAGAGTAGATTACATCATGACTCATAAATTAGGTCATGAAATTTTTTAATCTGAGCTTAGGCTACATCAGTATTGTTGGTAAAGAGAAAATCCCTAATTAAGTCCTACGAATTGAAATGATGACGCCCATTTCAATCTTTGGGATGCTATGGAACATTCTTTGGAGTTCTTAACTTCTTTCACTAACTTCGTGCTATTAGTCTGAGTTAGTTTATAGAATATTTCTTTAAATTCACTCTTTCGTAGATAGCTAGGACATGTGCAACTACTACACGTGATGAGGGTCCCAAGCCAAGCTTAGGGATAATTCTCCTATTTATAGATGAACCATAAGTCATAGAAAGACATCAGATGTGTCCCTATCTAGGGGCAAAGATAGGGGT
>NW_025822394.1:0-2770 GCF_002878395.1 Capsicum annuum
TAGAAGACTGTAGCCCTGGAGGTCAAAGCAGTGAACGAATTGTGTGAAAGCTTCAACAGGTAAGTAGCTTTTCAATTTCGTATGATGATTTATGTTATCTAGATTATATGTAAGTTATATTGATCCTGTAGAATTATTGCTTCAGCTGTGCATGTTTTAACACACTATACATTATAAGATGATCTCTGTGGTTTTGACTAACATGCTACAATGAGTAACGGATTTCTTGGTGGATAAATCCCAGAATGTTTTTGTCCATGGGAGATTGTTAGTTGATAATATAATTGTGAGTCATGAACTCATTAAAGGGTATGGTATATCACCAAGGTGCATGATTCAGGCTGATACATAAAAAGCATATAACTCACTAGAATGACTTTACTTGAAGCAGATATTACATGAGTTGTGGGGTTTTCCAAGCTTATTTGTGGCATGGATCATGGAGTGTATCACAATAGTATCCCACTTCATTCTTATTAATGGCTCACCTTAACCTTCTTTCACAACAAAGAAGGGACAGAGACAAGGAGATCCCTGTCTCCGTATTTGTTTGTTAGCCATGGAATACCTCTGTAGACTGGTGGACTTTAAAAGGAGAGGAACTTTTTACTTATCACCCTAGGTGTGCTAAACAAGAGCTGATATAGTTGGGGTTTGAAAATAAACTTCTTTTCTGCAGGAGAGATGTACAACTAGTTTCTTGCCTCTATGCTAAATTTACAACATTCTCTCAGGCTTTTGGCTTAATGGCAAATTCTCCAAAGAGCTCTATCTATTTTGGAGATGTAAAACTAGAGGTACAACAACAGATTATGGAGTTGCTGGGATTTGAAAAGGGGAGTCTTCCTTTTAGAAAAAAATATTATGCAAACAAGCCATAATGCAATCAATGTGAAAATCTAAAATTTTCTTTTTTAACTCCCAACTTGCAAATAGCAGAAATCAAAAATATAAATTGAAAAAAATTGATGCAAGTTTGAAATAATAATTCATATTTACCATGCCTTTGTTAGGATACTGAAATTTTGATGATGGACATATGGATGAAACATGTTTTGCAAGCTGGTCCACACAAGTGTAGAAAGAACAGTCACAAGCAAGACTACTGATAAGATAAAGATCCGTCAAGTCAGGAGTGGATAAGCAAGGAGATTCAGATATGCTCTCAACACTTATCACATGCAGCAAAGAGGATAAAAAAAAGGATAAATCCAACACTTAGATATTGAGTTGATTAATGAGTTTAGCTAAACTAGGGGATGAAGTAGAAGAGTCCTATTTGTTCAAGGTGATAGAAGGCTGTAAGAAGGAGTGAAACTACCTAGTAGAGTCCTACTGAAGACAGAAGAATACATCATCTAAAGGACTCAATCAGGAGTTGGTTTAAATACAACAAATGACATTCAAGTGTTTCACTCAGGCACCGATAAAGAAAAACATCAATCACCAAATCAGTTCACCAAACTTGAAGAAGAACCTGGTTCTTTATTTAACAAGTCATACAATTGGTAGTAGGTTGGTTCTTTGAGTTGTAATGAGTCTTTGTTCTAGTCTTAGTGAATTATAAACTAATTTAGGAGTTGTGTATTCAAGTTAGGAAACTCGAAGACTTGGGTACACTTACCTCGGGAAGATTTGTGTTATTGTAGAAATAGAAGTTAGAAGCTTTAATTCCTATTTTACAGGAAGTCTTGTAATTTGTTGATTTTGGAGGCTTAAGAGTATTAGTGAAGTAGGGGTTAAATCCTGTAGAGGTACAGGTCGTGATTTTTTACACCTTTCTTGAGCCAAGTGTTTTTCACTTAAAAATAATTGTCTTTATTTTTACTTTCGTGAACCACGTTAGTTGACTTGTTTCACTGATAGAAAACTATTAGAGTAAAACTCTAAAATAAGTAGGGTACGAACTTTAACAAGTGATATCAGAACAAGGTTGTCTTAAATAAGGTTAGCACCTAAGAAAAAGATCACTATGATAAATTCTGCACCTCCTACTGGTCACAGTGAAGGTCAGTCAACTACTAGACCTCCACTCTTTGATGGTTCTCACTTTATCTGCTGGAAAGCCAGGATGGAAATGTTCATCCAAGGTGATGACTATGAATTATGGGATAGGATCACTGATGGTCCTACTATTCCAATGAAGTTGGTTGATGGTGAACAAGTCAAGAAAGTAAGGAGTGAATTTACTGTTGATGACTTAGTGGCATTAAATAAAAATTCTAAGGCTAAGAACATCTTAGTCTGTGGACTAGGACCGGCTGAGTACACCAAGTGTCAACTTGTAACACTGCTAAGAAAATTTGGGATGCACTAGTTAATGCACATGAGGGTACCTCTCAGGTAAGAAAATTCAGGATTGCTCTTCTTTTTACTGAGTATGAAGCATTTAAGATGAAGAAGAATGAATCCTTGTATGAGATAATGACAAGGCTTACTGCCTTAACAAATGAGTTGACTTCCTTGGGAAAGGTCATCATTGAATAGGAGCAAGTTAAAAAGGTGCTAAGGGTACTACCAAAATCAAAGTGAAATGTTAAAGTGACTGCAATTAGGGAGGAAAAAAATCTCACAGGCATGACACTGGATGACTAGTAGGAAATTTGAGGACTTATGAAATGGAAATTGATGGAATAAATGAACAAGCAGCCCCCGAGAAAGTCTTCGCTTTAAAGGCCTCAAACAGTGATGATGAAGTAGAACTTGACCAGGAACAAATTGCTTTCATAACTAAGAACTTCAGTAAATTCTTTAAAAAGAAAAAGGGAAC
>NW_025822395.1:0-1883 GCF_002878395.1 Capsicum annuum
ATTCGTACTTTTCGTAGTGATAATGTCTTAGAATAGTTATCCTCCCAAGTTTTGAAACATTTAGGCTATTGAACTTGTTAAGTGTGATATATGACTCTTAGTCTAGAACCTTGGTTAGTTGGACTTGTTATCTCATGAATAGCATGAGAATAATACGTGAAAATGGAGCACGGGTGTGTTTCCCAAGATGACAAGACTCACAATCTAATGTGGATAAACCAAACAAACTAGGCACCATCTTTTGTAGCTTGGATAGACTCGGATGTCCCAAACGTTTGTGAATACGGTCTGGAGGGTCTGTAACGGAGCATGCTGTGGAGAAATTTAAAGAAGTAAGATGGTAAAGGCCTTTTGATTCATGTCATGTGCCAATTGTCTGTCCCGTACCGCGATCATGCATTAGAAAAGAATCATAAAAAAAGTGATGGTACAATGAAGGGCACGTGTCAAATGACTAACAGACGCAAGATTAAGAGGACAACTAGGGACGTAAGGAATAGAGTCGAGTGACAGAAGATAGGGTTTGGCTTGTCCAACTCATTTTAGTTTTGTTCGGATCTCATTGGCTAAAGTAATAACAAGAAGAGATTGAGAATAAACAACATCAAACAGAAGTGATTTGTCACCAGAAATAGAAATCAGAAGCACCTGAGTTCACAACCCATGATCAACGGGAGGAGAATGTGCAATTAGGCTATTGGTAGAGATATATGCTTACTTGCTGGATACTGAAGATACTCATCATATTCTATTGTCAGACAAATACATCCATTGATCACCTATGGTGTTAGATTAAGCAACATGAGCATTTTTAGGTGGTCGATCATGCAAAGAATAGCATATTGCACGAGTATGTCCAAGCTTATTACAATAAATACACTTGGATTGAGAATAGCATACATCACGAGTATGTCCAAGTCTTTTACAGAAACTACACCTAGGTTGAGATCATCCAAATCGACGTCCCCCTCGTCGATTCTTCATGGACTGTGACGTTTGTTTTATTGATTTCCTTATAAAGGGTTCAGATTTAACGATATGACTAAATTGAGCCAAAATGGTCAGTCACCAGAAAATTGGTCAGTTGCAGAAAAAATTGAATTTGATTGCCGAAAACTGGCTGGAACCAAGAAATAGCTAAAGGGACAGCCTTCGAATAAAGGGGTGACCTCACTGAAAAAGAAATCTGACCAAAAACTGGCCGAAATCTGTTACACGCGTTGGCGTGTGATGCACGTGGTGCGCAGATCTAAAACTTCCGACAACGCGTGGATCGCCGGAACTGAGATTCGATCACTGGGGTTTGCTAGCTTGAGTGTTTCGCACCTTGTGGTAGTGTTGGTTTTCGCAAACACTTCTTATAAAACAGACGAGGGCTCAAATTAGACTTGACAATCACCGAAAATTGACGCACGGTTACTGTTTGAGTGAGTTTTCTTCCTAGTAAGTTTCTCACCAAACCTGCTGCTTTGATAACCTGCTTTGATACCATGTGAGAAATATTAGAGAAAAATATTATTGCACCGTTGTATCTAAATTATTACATTAAGAACCCTATTTATTTATAGACACTACATTACAATCTTTTTCCAAATAGGATTTTGTATACTATTCGAGTCAATTTTATATACCGTGATCTGTAGGGCTCTGTTTGTTTTCTCCTCTCTCTCTCACTAGACTCTCTCTCTCGATCCACGGCCTTCGGCGCCGTCGCCGACCCGACCCGACCACCGGTCCCCGGCGTCGACCTCCGTCGCCGGTCTCCGGCTCCGTCGCCGTCACCGACCTACGGCGCCGACCCTACCGCCGGTCACCGACGGACCTGACCGCCGGTCACCGACCCCCGTCGCCGAGATCCGGTTCCCCCCCTGCTGTACCCCCCC
>NW_025822396.1:0-1871 GCF_002878395.1 Capsicum annuum
ATGGGTGCCGTATTTATGTTATGTAATCTTGTAACCTTGTGCTGTGCTTTACTATGTGTTTGTGTGGTACCGCGTGTCTTGAGCCGGGGGTCTATCGGAAACAGCCTTTCTACTTCTTCAGAGGTAGAGGTATGGACTGCGTACATCCTACCCCCCCAGACCCCACCAGGTGGGAATACACTGGGTTTGT
Source organism: Capsicum annuum (assembly GCF_002878395.1). NCBI lineage: Eukaryota > Viridiplantae > Streptophyta > Magnoliopsida > Solanales > Solanaceae > Capsicum > Capsicum annuum. Next base: position 191 of record NW_025822396.1, read on the forward strand.
TGTTGTTGTTGATTTTGTATACTATTCATATTCCTACTCATATTCTAGCACTTTCAAACGTAAAAATAATGCTATGAGAAAACACATAAATTCTAGAAAACTAAAATCCAAAATTACAAGATATCAGGCAAAGTAACCTAAGTTTTACACACTGTAACACTATAGTTGCTTGTACTTTCGGTGTAACCTAAGTTTTACACACTGTAACACTATAGTTGCTTGTACTTTCGGTGTATACCTATTGAGAAGCACACTATAATCTCAAAGTACTCTTAAAACTTGTGCCTAGTTGAGGTATGATAATGAAAATATGGAATATAAATTGAAAATACAATTAAACAAGTGGAAAGTAAAATGTATATTTGGGCCACAATCGTAAGAAAACACTAATTAGAACATTAAAACAAGGAATAAGTCCAAATTTGGCTTTGAACCTTGCACAATAGTTCAAATTAATCTTCCGGGGTCAAATCTATCTTCGTCATTACAAAAGTAGACTAGATGTGCCCTTATTAACTAAGGGCGGAAGATTTTCAATACGCACAACACAACCATTTTCACAAAAGAAAGGAACAAATTTCCGTTTGAACAATGCGAAATGGTTCATATTTGCCCAACATTTTTCCCATCTTTTATCCCTCTAAATCGATCATCACCATAACAATTGTTTTTCTCCATTCTCAAAACCACTACTTGAAAGCCACCATTACTCCACCACCACTTCTCACTCCCACAACAGTCGCAAAAAGATCATAAAACCGTTTTACATAAAAACCACCCCATTCAGGCGATCATTTGCACACCTTCAACTTTACCACTTCCCCAACACCATTGTACCTCTTCTTTAAGGCCACAGGCCTTCAACCACTATAAACCCACATTGACTGCATCAGTACTATTATAAATAATTAAGGAGCCTAATTCAATGGAGCTCTGGCATCGCTATTGTTGGTTTGAGAAAGATTGGTGATAGAGTTGCATCGATGGAGTTCCGATGGTAGTGCAACCACAAATCTCCTTGGACCATTTTGTAAATTTTTGGGCAAATGTGACCCTTTCCCAAAGGTCAAATAGAAGCGCCATAAATATCCTTGGGTTTGTTTGGTTGGGAACAAATTATACCAGAATAATTAATCCTGGTATTAGCTATCCGGGATTAGTTATCCCACCATATATATATGGCATAACTTATCCCATCACTATGGTATAAATGGTGGGATAAATAATCTTGGGACTAATTAATACCTCCAATCAAACATAGGATAAAATAGTTCTGCAGTTTATCTCGAGACTATTATACCTTATACCTCACACCAAACGACCCCTTAAAGTGAAAAAAAATCCCTCGTGCTCTTACTAGAACATCTGTTTTCCATATTTTCTACGCTTTTCTATTTTCTTCTCATTTCCTAGCAATTTCCATTTACTTCTACAGTGAAGCAGAGAGGACTAGAAAAAGCAAATCAAGAAAGGCCAGTATGAGAAGTAGAGAAGTGGACTATGGCTCCTCAGTGAATGTCTTCGAGCAAAGACGATGATGAGAAGATGCCGAAATTCAATAATAACATCCAGTCGATCATATATTATAGTTTAAAGTTACGGCACCAAAACTAACAAACATATCCAAAACATCGAAAAGACGAAATCCAGAAAACTTACGACATGTAATCGGCAATGAAAA
>NW_025822397.1:0-1457 GCF_002878395.1 Capsicum annuum
CATATTATGGTACTTGGGATTCTAGGAACGTCATATTTGATTAGAACCCAATCTACTTATTTCTAATGGAAAAATCAAAAGTTTAGTTTCATGATGCTTGCCGACTCTTTAACCCAACTAGTTAGGATTGAGGCGTAATTGTTGGGTTCTTATTCAAAGGAAAAGAACAATTTAGTAAATGAATGTTTTAGCATGGGGAAACAAGATGAATTTTCATACCAAACAACACGATCTTAGCATTTGATATATTAAGAATATATAACAGACATTGAAAGACCACAGAATTTTTTCCATGGAATTAAGTGAGAATACCTTAAAGTGGAGTAACATATAAACACGATTATCAATCAACAATGTTGTTTAGTCGAGATACAAGAAATGAGAATAACATTGTAAAGCAAAACTATGACAACCAATAGGCTGTAGGATCATTTGAAGATAATTAATTATTACCACCGGGGAAGGGGAAAAAATGACAAGCATTACCACCGGGGAAGAAACAACAGTGCGGTATACAGATTGTGTGAAATTATGATTTGACCCTAGAGCTATTGCACACATATTAGAGGGAAGAGGAAAGAACCATGGGCTAAGTTCATCAATTTTCATTTGTTCCTGTATAACAGGAAGATAATAAGAAGAATTAGTCAACTTTAGCCATCCACGGTCAGATGAAAAGGAATTTTTAGGCTCATATTAATTACTCAAAAAAGTAAAACACAAATTTGACTTAGTTATAGATGAACTAGAAATAACAAAAAAAGATATTCGAATTTTAGTTGTCATGGTTCAGAGAATGGACATCGAGGCCCTAAGCTGCTGATTATTCTTGGGATTAAATTAATGTAAAAGATGGAAAGGCTAAGAACTGATATGGTAAAACCTGAATTGATGCAAAAAAAATGTTCTTCATGTTCCATGAGCGGCTGACACTGCCTTAGAATTTTCATTTCAATAATCAAAGTTAGGGAATTCCCTCTCCAGGAAATACTGTAATGTTCATCATTTAAACGACTAGGCAAGCAATGCAGAGATGATATAAATCAAGACACATTAATCAAGCATCTGATGATTATGTAGATTTAATCAAGGATACTCGAGTCAACGTAGTATACTTTCAAAAGATATATCTGTACACTACATATCCATAGACCACCTATCTAATCAAACAGTTCTTTCTCAGTTACTTTTCTCTTCTATGTTATTCTAAGTTTTCTTGATCAACAAAGTTATTTTAAGTTTTAATATCATACCTCACAATTGATGATTGTTCACATATCGACAGAACATATCGATGAGGAACCATATTTGTTAAGAAAAAGCATCAGATATTCATTAAACATGTCCATATCTTTGGATGAAAATATCTCCACTGGGTTCTATAATATTCTGCAGTCGAAGCTTGCAGACCAACAACAACAACAACAAACCCAGTGTATTCCCACATAGTGGGGTCT
>NW_025822398.1:0-1048 GCF_002878395.1 Capsicum annuum
ACAATAACTTTTTGATATTTTTCTCTGACTTTTCAATTTTAGTTTTTGGGGGATTATGGTTTTGGTTGTGGGGATTTTCTTGAGATTTGGAAAGAAGAACAACCTTATATTCTCATCATTTGTAAGTTAAAAATTTCTGAATTATGAATTTCATATATATTATTTCTCTTTAAATCATGTGTAACTAAATCCCACAACTAGAGTTGTGGGATCTATGAGTTTTGCCTTCTGAATTCATTAGTTGGTTGAGATTCTAAGAACTGCAAGAACTTCTTGTTAATTCTTTTGTAATAAGTATTATCTGTTGGTTGCAAACAATAGAATGAACGTCATATTGGTTTGCTTGAACTAAGAAATTAATTAAGAGAAAATGAATTATCAATGGGTATTTGGAAATATTAAATTTCCATATAATTATTAACGTTGTCACAAGGATAATTAACTCCAAATCAAATCATGATTGAATATGAGGATTTCCTAAGTTTGAAAGAATTAGATAATCTAGCATCTAACTAGGTCGCTAAATATTTGGATGAATTGTCGATAGTGATAATCTGTTGTTTCCTTTATGTTCTGAGAATCTTTGATACTACTATTGTCTAGTAAGTATCAATACTCATAGTGAACACAACTCTAGTTTTTACCATATCAATATTTTGAAATACTGAAGCATCTATTATGGGTCACTAAATCAAAGTAAATTGTCACAAGTGTTTGAATTCTACAAAACCTCTATTTGCAGGAAGCAACTAGCTATTAGTCAATTGAATTATAAATAACTTTAATTAATAGCATATTCCTTGTCAGATTCAACCCCAACCTAGTTGGGTTATATATTAGAAAACTACTGCTTACTCTCTCATAAGAGAGGTTTAATTTGGTTGTATCAATAGTCTCAACTAAGAATAGGATCCTCAACTAAGTCCACAAGGGATAACATATGTTTTGGCCTAAGTGGGCCGGATGAACCCACTTCTAATCCTCAATTTCCATCTTTAGGAAATTTATACCCCAAACTAGGCAAACGTTTCTAGTTCAACTTCTAGAT
>NW_025822399.1:0-3432 GCF_002878395.1 Capsicum annuum
TTATGGATTTATAAAGTGATTGAAGTATGAAATTCCATATTTGTCTTGATTTAAAGAACTCTCTTTTATGTTTTGAATATCATGAGTATAATTTGAGGCATTGATTACAGATTTCAAATTTGAGTTTAAGCATGGTATTATGATGTTGACCTCATTATATTGATATTGTTGAAGTATTTAAAGAAGTATTGTAATGACCCAAGACTATCCCCTAGCTGTCACACGGTCCTTGGAACCACAAGTGATCCCAAGCTAACCCATGAATTGGCATACTGTTGAGCAACTGAATTATAACATAATAAATAGCTGTTCTGCTATACAGAAACATAATCATACTGAAAATCTAAAATAGATACAATACTAATAAAGCCTTATAATTTGATCTATCTGAAGGATGAAACTAAAATTACATGACTGACTCTGACTGACATCTATGAAGCCTCTACTATACCAATTATAGATAGCTAGGACATGACTCCCACTACCACTAATCAATACACATGAAAGTAAATGAACTGTACACGAACTAAAACTGTCTGGAGTTCCTGAAGTAGGAGAACTCGTCACCTGCTGGCTAGAATCTGCAACTGTCTGATCGTGAAATGTGGGCTACAAACGGTACCTACATTTTGAAACAATGAAGCCACACAGACGTATATATGGATCAGTACTTCTGGAATGTACTAAGTATGCAGGGGTGAATGCAATAAGTAAAATTAATTTTATACGTAATTGTAAAACATGCATACTAAGTGTAAGTAGACTCACCAATAGGCTGGAATAAACCAAAAACTGAAATATCTTAATGCATGAGCGACAAACATTCTCTAATAAGATGGTGAATCTCTACACTTAGTTTCTGTAAAACTTTAGTTTAATGATATAAGTATAACTGAAGCTAGGCTATGATAAAACATGAATACCGAGTCTTTAACTACGTGATAGAGATTAACATGAATCGAGGATGAATATACAATCACATTGAGCACAAATGCATAAACATACTAACTTATCTGATTAACTGAATGTCTGATAGCTAAATACTGGACATGTAAGACTGAACTGTACTTAGTCTGAATAATTGGACTGAAACTGTAGAGCATTATGCATATGAGGTATGGACTGATTGGGTAACATGAGATAACTGAGCATGAATTCATGAAAATTGTATTATCTGGGAATACAAGACCAAGCGTATAACACAACAACAACAACAATAAACCCAGTGTATTCCTACCAAGTGGGGTCTGGGGAGGGTAAAATATATGTAGTCCATACCACTATCTCCAAAGAAGTAGAGAGGTTGTTTCTGATAGACCCTCTGCTTAAGATAAAGAATAGTTAACAAGGTCATAGTAATACATAAAATAGAATGGATGGCTTAACCTAAATAAGAAATGAGAAATAATAAAAATAGAGATAAGAGAGACACGAAAATAAGTGCAATACAAAAGTAAAAATAGGAAAGAAGAAATAGGAAAGGACCCTCTAGTAGTAATATACACTAGAGACTCCTACCAATGGACACAGTCCTAGGATTACTAACCCAGCTACACCAAAGCACCGTAACTACTAGTTACCACCCACACACGAACTAGCCTTATACCTTTATCCATGACTTTTACACCTTCCTATCTAGGGTCATGTCTAATCACCTCTCTCCGGTACTTCTTTGGCCTACCTCTATTTCTCCTGAAACCATCCAAAGCTAGCCTCTCATACCTACAAACTGGGTCATCCGTGCCCCTCCTTATCACATGCCCAAACCATCTCAGCCTTTCTTCCCGCATCTTGTCATCTACCGAAGCCACTCCCACCTTCTCCCAGATAATCTCATTCCTAACTCTATCACCTTTAGTAAATCCATACATCCAATGCAACATTCTCATTTTTTCTACCTTCAATGTTTGAATGTGGGAGTTCTTGACTGGCCAACACTCCACACCATACAACATGGCCGGATGGACTGCCACCCTGTAGAACTCGGCTTTAATCTTTAAGGGTACCTTCTTATCACACAACACTCCTGTGGTGAGCCTCCACTTTATCCAACCTACTACAATACATTTAGAGACATCCTTATTAATCTCACAATTTCCCTGAATCATAGACCCAAGATACTTAAAACTATCCCTCTTACAAACATCCTGCGAGTCCAACCTTACCACCACTCCATCCTCATGCTTCAAGTCACTAAACTTGCATTCCAAATACTCTATCTTGGACCTACTCAACTTGAACCCCTTAGATTCAAGGGTTTACGTCTAAACCTTTAATTTTTCATTCACCCCTTCCCCCCATGTCTCATCAATCAGCACTACATTATCTGCAAATAACATACACCAAGGTACATCATCTTGAATACCCTGCATCAACACATCCACCACCAGCACAAACAAAAATAGACTAAGAGTCAATCCCTGATACAATCCTATCTCGATCGGAAAATGTTTTGAGTCTCCTTCTGTCGTCCTTACCCAAGTCTTCCCTCTATCATACATGTCCTTAATATCTCTGATGTACACCATCGGGACCCCTCTCACCTCCAAGAATCTCTAAAGAACCTTCCTAGGGACTTTACCATATGCCTTCTCCAGGTCGATGAACATCATGTGTAAATCTCTCTTCCTTTCCCTATATTGCTCCACCAATATCCTTGCCATGTCGATTGCTTTTGTCGTTGAGTGACCAAGCATAAATTCAAATTGATTCTCTAAAATGGACACAATCCTCCTTAATCTCTGCTCAACTACCCTTTCCTAAATCTTCATAGTGTGACTCAACAGCTTAATACCCCTATAGTTGTTGCAACTCTAAATGTCACCCTTATTTTTATATAATAGAATCATCATACTCTATCTCTAAGCCTCAAGCATTTTTTCAGTCTTGAAAATGCCATTAAACAAATCAGTTAACCCCCTAAAAGCTGCACCAGTATACTTCTAAAAATCTGCCAGAATTTCATCAGGCCCCGTCGCCCTACCCTTCCACAGCCTACGAATAGCTTCTCTGACCTCCTCAACCTTAAAATGACAAAGGAAAAAAAATATACAATGAAGATATGATGTAAGAAATTCAAGACGTACAAGAATCTAAGCCTTGTTTGTCCAAAGGAGATGGACTTGTGAAAGGCAGACCACTTCTAGAAAGGGGAAGATGAAGATGCCAAGATTCAAAAAAGAAAAGATAAACTCCTATAGAGGGAAGATTGTAAGAAGCTATGGCTCAAGGAAGAAATATCTTCTGAATATGGAAACTCGGAAATGAAAAAGGTGGAGATCTTCAGTTCAAGGCTTCCTTTTCTCAATGGAAGCTATGTCTATGAGCTCTCTAAAAAGAGACATTTTTTCCAAAATAAAGTTTGAACCAAGAATATGTTTAGGGGTGAGCATAAATTCAAAAATTCACTCAAAATTAGAATGATGCTGAACA
>NW_025822400.1:0-1299 GCF_002878395.1 Capsicum annuum
CGTATTGTTTTTTTGGTGAACACTTTTGATTCGAGAGAACTAAAGTGAATTAGTCCTTGATGGTTGAGAAATACTAGGATTATGTTATTAAATACAATACATTTCTCTGTAAGCATGATGTATGTATGAATTTATAAAGACCATAGTTAGAAAGTATTGAAAACTACAAGGTGGACATAAACCTAGCTTGCCATTTCTCTGAATTTGAATACTACTACATGTATTTCATCTTGTTAAACTGAAACCATTAATTGGTGAGCTGAATCAAATCCCTCCTATTTATTTTATGAAAATGAACAATTAAGAGTCAACTAATCTTCATACAACTTAACTAGCACCATATTCCCTGTGGGATTCGACCCCAACCTAGTTGGGTTATATATTTGACAACGACTGCTTACTCTCTCGTAAGAGAGGTGTAATTTGGGCGTATCAAATTTTAGTGCCGTTGCCGAGGAATACGGTTGTTGATTGAGTTTTTGTGGGTTAATTGAATGCTAGTCAAGTTTCTTTATTTTACGTTTATTTGTTGTTTTTGTTCATTACAAGATCACTGTTGTTTATGCCACAAACCAGAAGTTCAGGAGAACCGTTATTACCTTTCAATCCTGAGCCTCATCTCATTGAAAAAATGGCTAACCAACAGGAAGCTGAAAGATTAGCCACTTTGGCTAATGCTCAATTAAACCTCCAAAATATTGATAACCCAGGTCGGGAACCTAATCCAGATGAAGAGGACCTGGGAGACGATGAGTTGTTGGGGCTGGTTAATTGAAGGCGTGCAGAGGATATAGCTACACTAGTGAATAGAAATGTGAATAGAAATCGTCCTTTCAGAGAAAGACCTAAATGCCAAGCTATGTAATTTAATCTGAAGGATGATGATGATGACTTGGAGGGAGCCGGTGCAATAGGAGCTATTATTCCTCCACCCTTAGCACCTGGAGCTAAGTTTAACATTACAAGCACTATGATCCAGCTATTGTAATTCAAAGGGTTATTTGGTGGACTTGCAGGCGACGACCCAAATATACATTAGTTAATTTTATCTCAACATGGAAGTCATTTCAACCCAGGGGTTGGACAAAATGTGATTCGACTGCGCCTATTTCTATTATCTCTATCTGGAGAGGCAACTCTATGGTTAAATGAGCTAACTCCCAACTCTATTACTAATTGGAGGCAACTAAAAGATGCTTTCCTAGAAAGATTCTTTTTGCCATCCCAGTTGAGAGATGAGATAAGCAATTTCAGAAAGCTTCCAACTAAAGCTCTCCATGAGACTTGGGAGAGGTTCAA
>NW_025822401.1:0-1289 GCF_002878395.1 Capsicum annuum
AAAAGTTTTAGAGTAAAGTAAGCCCTTTGAGTAGGTCATTCCAGCTGTGCGTCCTTATTTGTTTTTCTCTTGTTCTTGGCCTATCTGGAAACATTCGAGGATGAATGTTTCCAATGGGGAGATATTGTAATAACCCGATCATTCCTTAAGCCTAAATATATCTTTTGAGTAGATAGAGATGTCTTCCAAAGTGAGTGATGTTTATGTTATGTTGTGTTGTATTTATCTAATTTCTAATTTTTATCATGTAGAGCATTGAATAAGCTTTCCATTGATACCAATTTCATCAAAATCCAACATCGGACGAGGAAGTTATGGCCATTTTTTTAAGCGTTGTCGGAATTGCCCAGGTGTGATGGTTGATCTGGTGGACCGTCAAGTCCTTGGCGGACTGTTAGTTGTCCCGTAAAGCCAAGTTAGTAACCTCTTTTTTTGTCCATTGTGCGACGGCCAAAATGGTGGGCCGCCAAAAATTTGGTGGACCATCAAGTAGAGCCAGAATATCCCATTTTTGACCCCTGAGTGACGGATGATTTGGTGGAACATCAGTTCCCTGATGGATTGTCACTTTGACCATCATGTCGAGGCAAAATGTCCCAATTTTGTCACTTGAGTGATGGACGATCTAGTGGACCGTCAGTTACTCTGACGAACTGTCAGTTTGACCGTCACTAATCCCGATCAGCAATTTTCAACTCTTTTTAAAAGGGCAGTTTGGTCATTTCTGCCCCCTTTTGGTCTTATATATATATATCCAAGTAGATAAGAGTCATTCATTTTCTCTTCAATCCCTTCTAAGAAATATCTAGAGAACTAGGGTATCTCTTTTCGAAATCCAAATCATCTCCAAGAAATTTAAGAATCTTCCATAGATTTCTCCATGTTGTTCAAGAATTAAGTTTCCCAAGTCAAAGTCATCAAGAATCTTAGCCTAAAAGTGAGAGAAATGAGTTCCAATCAAGTCTTTTATTCTCAAATTTATAATCCAAGGTATGTGGGGCTTGAACAAGAATATCCTTTCATTCTTGTGCCTAAAGAATTGATTTTTTTACTATAGGAATTTCGTGATCTTTGCAAGGGGGTTTACGCCCAAATTACTTTATTGATGAATTATGAGATTTGAGTTGATTAAGTTTTTTGTTATGATTTATTTACCATCATATTTCTTAAATTGAGGATTTATGCCATGAGATGCATATTGTTATTACGTATTGATGATTTCTAAATGATTTGAGATAAGTGTCATAATTCAAGCTTTTCTATGAAATGTTGATTATTGAATATATATA
>NW_025822402.1:0-5830 GCF_002878395.1 Capsicum annuum
ATTCAAAAAATAAAAATAAGGAAGAACATTTAAAATATATAGAAACAATAGGAAAATATTTTTCAATGCATGAAGTAACCTTAAATCAACAATTGAGTGCATATTTGTACGTATAACGTAATGATATAAAATATTTAAATTTAAAGATATTAAATAAAATATTCAAACAACAAACCCAGTGTATTCCCACCTAGTGGGGTCTGGAAATAAAATATTCAAAAAATATAAAAATAACATGGGAACATTAGGAAAATCATCCCGACATATGAGGTAACATTGAATCCGATTGAAGAGTACATATTCACACAATCAGCACAGTATAGAAAGCATTGGAATTGAAAAATATGCGTAAAATTAGTGAAATATTGTTAAAAAAAAACACTTAGAGCATGTATGTAACGAAAAGAGTATGCAATGGTGAGGAAGATGGATGAACATTAGGAAAACATTAGGATGATCGAACCTAGGCGGAAGCGTTTATTTTGTAAGTGTCGAAGTGGCTAGCTGTGAACCCACGAGCGAGGGCTCATGTTTACGCTCTTTTGATTTTTGCATGGTGCGGGGGTCTGTAGGCGATGCAATTTTATTGAATTTAAATCCGTACAAAATTCGAATTATATTAAATTCAAAATATATTAGTCTCAAATAAATATTGCGGATTAATATTATTGAATTAATTATTTAAGTCCAAATAGGTGTGGATTTAAATAAGGCCCAATATTTATAAGGTTAGTCCATTAATTTGGACTACAAATGATGAGCCCACTTTACTAAGCACAAGATATTGTCATATTCTAGAGGCCCAAATAAGTGTCACGTGTCAAATGACGTGGCATGCCAAGTCAAGTGAAAGAGCCAATAGGACCGTGCCACATGTCAAACTGATGCAGCAGGCACATGAAATAAAAGCCCATAAATGGCGCCACATCACTTAAATCTGATTGGTCAAAGGAAGTTCATATTCATCATGACTCTTCCTTTCCTACAACTATAAATATGGGCCTCATAATTCAAAAAAAGGACCCCCCCAGAGCTCTAACAAGTAGCAAGAGAAAGCTCATGGATTAAAGGCTGTAATTTCTCTAAAAGTTCAAGCATCCAAATCAAGTTCATCAAGATTCAAGATCAAGACTACAATATTCAAGAACAAGCTCAAAAGCCCTTGAATTCAAGCACAAGTCAAGATCAAGTCCCTCAAGTCCATCAAATCAAGTTCAAATTCAAGATCAAGCTTTAATTAGCCCTTGAATTTACATTTGAAAAAGCGAATCAGAGGATTCATAGAGATTGTAACACTCGCATTGAAATCAATAAAATCGATTGTTGTAATATTTTTCTTGTCTCGAATTATTTATTTGTTTGGTCTTGAAATTTTACTGTCCAACAAATTCTGGCATGCCCAGTGGGACGATCTCTACCTCTCATCTCAACTTTTCATACTTCAAAGTTTAAAAACAACGAAATAACTTTCAAGAAGGTCAATTCTCAATCAACAGCTTCCAAGGCTGCAGATTCAAAGTTCTCTGCTAAAGTAGAAAGCATCCTTGATATTACTTTCAGAAGCCCGGGAGCTGTCACAAGAAGCAAGACAGGCTTGCTAGGACAACAAACACATCCAGTGTCGTCCGCTCCTGCTCCAGTTTTTGGATCTTCAACCTTGAAAGGAATGAAGTCCAATGCAAGTGCTTTAGAAGGAGGAAGCAGTGTGGCCGAATCACTGAAAAAGACTCTAGTCTACTTGAGCATTCCGGTTCCAAATACTCTGGAGCCAAGAGCGATGGTCGTTCAACAAATGTGTCATCTCCACTTACACCACATAATCTAAGCACTTCAAAAATCAACTTATGTGATAATCCGTATTACTCTACAACATCTCCGGTGATCATGCAAGCAATGGTAACTGATGCCTCGTCTATGGAGGAGCAGCTTGCGAATCTGACAAAGGCAATTGAAGGACTGACCAACTATGTTCAGAATTAAGAGGCTAGGATTGATAAAATAATGGATAGAGTGGAAGGCTTGATAGACAGAGAATCTAGCCATGCACCAGGAAAAGCTCTAGAGGTTCATGAGATAGAAAATCTTGTGAAACAAACACCATTGACTAAAGAGGTGCAAGTTTCTGCTAAGGCAATGATCCCGATTGGGCAATTGAGGAAATTTATTGAAGGGACCCTCAAAGAAAAGTATGATGTTGTCACCAAGTCCTTCCTCGCATATGCTAAACCCTACACTGTGAGGGTAGACAACCTCAAAATGCCTGCCGGCTATCAACCCCCCAAATTTCAACAATTTAAGGTCAAAGGGAATCCAAAACAGCATGTCGCACACTTTTTTGAGACATGTAATTATGCTGGAAGTTATGGTGACTATCTTGTTAAATAGTTTGTTCGTTCTCTAAAGGGAAATGCCTTTGATTGGTATACGGATCTCCATCCTAACTCCATCGATAGTTGGGAGCAATTGGAATATGAGTTCCTGAATCGCTTTTATAGCACAAGGCGTACAGTGAGCATGGTAGAGCTCAAAAATACTCGACAAAGAAAGGACGAACCAGTCATTGACTTCATCAATCGGTGGGGAAATACTAGCCTAAACTGTAAAGATAGGTTCAGCGAAGCTTCTGCGATAGAGATCTGCATCCAAGGAATGCATTGGGGGCTTCTCTACATCTTGCAAGGCATTAAGCCAAAATTCTTTGAAGAGTTAGCTACTTGTGCTCACAACATAGAGTTGAGCATGTCTTCTGCTGGAAAGAAAGGAGCGCCTATCCATGACCCTCGAAGGGGAAAGGATAAGCAAGAACCCAAGAAATGTGGTAAGTTTGTCCCCAAAAATAATAACAAAGAATCCATGAATGTTGACGTGCCTCCTGTGAAAGTCACCACAAAGGTGAGCAAGAAGCAAAGTGTAAAGACGACTTCTAGAGCATGTCCAAATCAAAAAACGTTAAAGGAGATGAAAGAAAGGAATATCCCTTCCTTGATTCTGATGTTACTGAGATTTTCGATGAACTCCTTCAGCATAAGCTCATCGAACTCCCAGAGATGAAGCATCCCAACGACGCCAGAAGGACCAATAACCCTAATTATTGCAAATATAATAGGCTCATAAGTCACCCTCTAGAGAAATGCTTTGTCTTTTAAAGATAAAGTTATGCAACTAGAAAAAGAGAAGAAAATCTTTTTCGATGATGAGACAGCTAGTTCTCGTCAAATCTCTATCACTTTTGGCTCATTCGACCCGGTTAAAATTTGTTTCAAAGAGCATAATGTGAAGATATTAGAGTCTGATAGGTCTTTGGTTAATGAAGATGATGATGGAGGTTGGACTCTAGTGACTAGACATAGACACAAGAAGATGAGTCAGCGAAAGAAGACGTACAAGCAACTAACCGGAAGGAGAGTGGTGAAGAAACTAAGGAAACAGAAGTTGGTTGAACTTTCAAAAAAGACAAGGGTGATGGAGCTTCACTATCAGAAACCTCGGCGTCTAGTGACTTTAAAGGAATTCTTACCGAGTTGGTTCTGCAATAAGACTGCCTAAGTCAACCTTGAGGCGTCTTGTTTTAATACCGCCAAAGAGGGGGCAAAGGGTGAGAATCTACCCATGAAAGTTCCTTCATCTTTTGAAAGGTTGACTGAAACTCTTGGCGAAGAGGCACATATGTGTGATACAAAAATCACATTCATAAATAATGATCTTATGCTTGGTGAGACCCTACATAACCGTCCCTTATACATGGTGGGTCAAATTATAGGAAAGAAGATCAATAGAATCTTGAAAGATGAAGGATCTGGAGTCAATATCCTGCCTATCCACTTGATGAAGGAGCTTGGCATCCCTTCTAGCGAACTGGACGAAAGCCGTATAATGATCCAAGGCTTCAACCAAGGGGTCCAAAGGGCCATGAGTTGTATCAAGTTGGGGATTAGTATGTATGATTTTCAATCAAACCCATTGATGCATGTGATCGATGCCAAAACTTCATACAATGTATTGCTTGGTAGGCTTTGGGTGCATGGGAACAAATTATCTCGTCCTCTTACTATCAATGCTTAAAGTACCTCGAAAATGGAGTGGAAAGAATGATAGTCTCCGATGACAAGCCATTCACTGAAGCTGAGTCGCATTTTGCCGATGCAAAATTCTACTTAAAAAAATCATATTGTAGATAAGAAAGAGATTAAAGATGTCACCAAGACCAAGTGTGACGATCTTGCATCTAAGAAGGTCGCGGTGACTATCAAAAAATTCACCAACAGGAGCTAATAAGGTCCCGATTGCTACTTTCTCAGGTCTAGCAACAAATCATGTTACTTCTGGTACCAATATCGTCTCTATGATCTTTCCACCCATTAAGAATATGAGGTATCTCCTGATATTGTCACTGGTATGTTATAACTTTTCTCCTATAATGTTTATTGTTTACTTGATTCGGGATCTACTATTTCTTATGTAACCCCATGTAACGACCCGAAATTATCTCCCAAGACATCACATGGTGCTTAAGGCTACAAGTAGCCCCAAGCTAACCTTTAGAGCCGATTTCTACCAATAACACTCAATTCAAGATAAAAAAGACTCAACACTCGCATAGTCATATCACATGAGAGGAAATACAGGAAAGATACTCAGTCCATATGACCACAATACAGAGAAACCTCAAAAAAACCATAATACCGAACCCTCGACACATCACAAGTATGATACCAGTCTGACAAAACCTCTACGAATAAAAAACTAGAGAGCCATTGGGACAGGTCCCCAACTGACTCGAAATGAATTGAAGATAAAACATAGTCTCTCAAATACAAAAAATATCTGAAGATCAGTCCTCGAACCATGAGGACTCACCACTGTAGAAAACATAGGCAAGGTACTCGAAGAATCACAGATGAGGCTGGGACTGAGCACCTAAACCTACATTATAAGACAATGTAGCACATAGACATATATGTGAATTAGTACTTTGGAATTTACTGAGTATGCAGGGGTAATGCATATTTATAAAAATAATACCGATCTTCTTCAATCAAATTATGTATACAGAATGAGACGACTCACATGGCTTGAACAAGTATAAAAAATAAATCTCGTAAATCATGTAGAATGAGGCATACAACACAAATCTCATGAGTCATCGCTCTTTAACCTTAAAAATCAGAAATCTTCTCTTATTCTCAATACCCAAAGGCTAAGGGACTTTGAACAATACTTTCAACTCATGCATATGTCTCATGGAGAGTAAAACCTTATCAATGCTCAATATTTCATAACCATTTAGAACTCTTAAACTTGGAAACCAGAATCATATGACTCATAAAACATACTTGAAGGTATTTCATTCACGTTAGAAAATTATCTCATTTCAAGCTTTAGTAAAATCATTCTATCTCAAATGAAAAAAAAAGTATTCTAGCTCAAGGAAATAACTTATCTCAAAGGTTTATGAAAAGTACTATATCAAGAGAAGATACTTTCATTTAGGGAAATAACCCACCTCAAGGAAGCACTTTAATTAGGGAACAACTTTACAATTCCACCATTTAGGAAAATAACTCATAGGAAGAGAAAATAAGTATCAAATTTTGAAGTTTAAAAGGGCAAGGGAGGTTCTCGTAACCGACATAAACCATGCGAGCTACATGGATTCCAACGTTTTATCCTCCGAAGGAGGAGACCTCACATTGGGGAGGAGTATCGTACTCTTGTCAGGGAGTATAACCTAGGTCTAGTGATCACTAAACAAAACTCGGCCTCGGGCCCAATATCAACTGGGCTTTAGGCTCAATAATAAAATCAGTCTCAGGCCCAACCTATGGTGGCA
>NW_025822403.1:0-1987 GCF_002878395.1 Capsicum annuum
CATTGCTTTAGGCATTTTATCAAATATGTTGAGGGCATACCTTTACAAAGACCAAAACAAAAGCATAAACAATCATAATTAGGGTTACCCATGACCCATTTGTTAAAACATAACTAAAAAAAATCTATATATGCAAACTATTACAAAAAATATGTAAAAACATAGTTTAAACCAATACCAAACCATATGCATCATGACCCTCAAAATTTATTTCAAAATCCACCATTTATGATTTCTAAATCAACGTTTAAAACATAATACACATGCCTTTCATTGGAACTAAAAATGAGGGAAGGAGTACATGCCTTATAAATAAAGATTCACTGAATAAATCTGAACCTATGTGGCTTTTGAAGAACACTAGAAGAAACCCTAGCATCCAATCTTCAAGAGTAAGTATGAGAGATTATTTGGAGTGTTTCAAAACTTTATCAAGTGTTATGGAAGGACACCAAGATTGATATAACATAAGGACATAAGGGTGTTGAAGTAGGATGTAACACCCCAATTCTGTAGCCCAGACACTACAAGCTGCTCATAATCCGCTAACCCATGACTGGTACCTGCTGTAATAACTAAATAATAATATGGTAAATATGTGGAAAGTAGGCCAAAAACTGGCCATAAGGTTCAATACTTTAAATAATATTAGATATGGTATCACAATACAAAAAAAAAAGCTGAACATCAATATTAAAAACTGAGCAAATGTTTGAAATTACTCTAGCCTGAAAAGCCTCTAAACTATCTGAACTATGGAGTTGATGGGAAAAATCCCCAACTAACTCCAACTAATGAAAATGAACTGATACACTGAAATAAATAATCATATTCTCTAACTATGAGGACTTACCACTAACTCTGTACACTAAGTTATACAGAAAGGTATGCGTTAGTACTTTAAATATACCGGTATTCACAGAGAGGTAGGCTGAAATACATGGGTTTATATACATGAACAATACTAACTGAATATCATGAGTATGAATGAATGAGAGTACATGCATGAATATAAAAACTGTATTGAGATCGTAATAACACTGAATACTGAATCTAAATACTGATTAACTAATGTATGAGTATACTTACACTAAATTACTGGTAACTGAATGACTGTATCTGACAGTCTTAATTCTGTGGAACTATACTAAATCCCATACTGAGCTGAGTGATTGTGTTTGACAGTCCTAAATCTGTAGAACTGAAATGAGTTCCATACTGAGACTGAATTTGAAATTGAGACTGCGGGAAGTAATCATCTAACCGACATGCCGCTTTGATAACTGATTTGGGGTACAACCTGTAACCCTAGTTAGAAGGGTGTCAATAGTGTACAATAGGTAAGGATAAATATTGAGTCACCCTCATCTGGAAAGAGCTCTGAATGAGAATGGTGGGACCCTCAACTGGCAGGTAGATCACCTCATCAACCTTTAACTGGCAGGTTGATGTCTCAAGCTATGCTTGCTATATCATTTTGGAATATAAGGACTGTTTCTAAGAACTTCACCCTCTACTAGCAGGTGAGTATCCATCCTTGGATTTACTCGGTGCTAAATTCTAATCCCAACTAAATAGACACTAGACTAAATTCTAAACTGTACCAGGCTATACTGAACTGTTACTGATCGTACTATATATCTAAATTGAACTAATTTTATTAAACTGAGCTGAACTGATTCTCAGTTCACTAATTTTTCCTAAGTTTTGTAACTGATTGAATTCTACTAATCAAGACATAACTGATTCAACTCTGTGACTAACCATGGCTCTAGACAAGAAGCTAAATTGTCGAGTATTAAATACCCTTAGGACTCAATAGCATAAACTTAAAAGACATGGCATAATCTTGAGACATGGTAACTAACTACTTAGTCATCATTCATTCATTTGGGCACTTGATAACGCTCAATCTACAGCTCTCGTGGGAGTGTAAAGCGGTCGTTAGCAAATATAGAACCCAACCTGGGTTGGGTATCGATCCCAC
>NW_025822404.1:0-3042 GCF_002878395.1 Capsicum annuum
ATCGATGATATCCCTGTGTATTTCTGGAGCACAGAGGAATATATGCAGTATTTAAGGATTGAGATTCAGACATTGAGAGATTATAAGCTTTTTGCCAAATTCTCTAAGTGTTATTTCTGGCTTGAGTTAGTAACATACCATGGACATGTGGTATTAAGAATAGGATTATGGTTGATTCAACGAAGATTGAGGCTATTCATGATATGAATAGGACTATATCATTATTAGAGGTGTGTAGCTTCATTGGTTTTACTATTTACTACAGACGGTTCGTTGATAGTTTTGGTACTATTGCAACACCGATGACCAAATTTACTTAGAAGGGGGTTCACTTACGATGGTCAGAGGTGTGTGAGTAGAGATTTAGGAAGCTCAAGGGATTTGTCACTTCATCTTCTATTTTGGCTCTTCCTATTAAATGTAAGGGATTCATCTTATATTGTGATGCTTTCAGTGTTGGTTTTGTTTGTGTGCTTATGCAATAGGATTTAGTTATTTCTTATGCATTGAGGCAACTGAAGAAGCATGAGTGCAACTATCCCACTTATGATTTGGAGTTAGCAGCAGTAGGTTTCACGCTTAAGATTTAGACATGTTATTTTTATAGCGTTCATTTTTGATATTTCACGGATTATCATAGTCTTCAGCATCTTAAGACCTAAAGAAAATTTGAGGCAATGTAGATGGTTGGAGTTGGTTAAGCATTATGACATCTTTATTTTGTAGCATCGGAGCAAGTCAAACGTTGTAGCGGATACTTTCAGCCAAAAAATGGTGACAATAGGTAGCTTGACTTCTATCTCAGTTTCTAAGAGGTCGATGGTGCATGACTATTATGACTCGACTTACAAGTCATGATGGCACCTATTCTATCCCACCAGTAGGTAAGGTAAACCGTAACCTGGATCTAAATGCAATGGGTTAACTTGATGAAAAATGCCCAATCATAGACAAAATGAACAACATACTTATAAATAATTTAAGAGCTCTAGAAAGATAAACCAGTCAATACAAGATACCATCCCACAACCTGGTACAGCCAATACAAGAGTATCTAATAATAATACAACTCTAAGACTTAGAATAGTCAACAACATGTGTCTCGATAATTAAAGACTTAATATCAAAAAATATAGAAGGAAATGGGTGACTCTAACTCTAAGAGCTCACCCTATCTCTAAAAAAAATCATCAAGGCACAATTAATGATTACAAGCGTGTGTTAGTACTCGAATCTGCACCAAAAAGGAACAAAAGTGTAGTATGAGTACAAAAATAATGGGTAATCAGTAGGCAACATCATCCGACTAAGCTAAATCATGATATAAGTAGGATAAAATGCAATATAACATAACTAAGTCAAGGTATAGACAAACCTAAAATAGCTCTAACATTATAGTGTATAGATAAGTAAATCAATTAGAATAATAACGTGACGTAAAGCATCAACACATACAATCATAAGTACAAAATTAGGTCACATACGCCAATTAGTAAGGAAAAGTAAATAACTCATCACAGACCCCTATATGCCTAGAAAGTACAATCAAGATAAGATAATCCAATCATCTAACTTAATAACTAAACTTTATCGTCATTTAACCATCATTTCACATTTTACTACCATATAGCAACCTTATCACTATGATTTACTAGTCACCATTTGTCACACCCCTTGTTGTTCACTTTCCTTTTCATCCCCACACATCACTGGAAAAATAAATATAATACTACTCTCGCTACTAGAGTAAACATTAATAATGGAACAGTTCAATTCGTAATCACTAATAATAGACTTTCTTATAATCAACTAAAACAACAAAAAAATCTTAATCCCACTAAAACAAAAATTAATCAAAAAACAAAACAGTAAATGGACATTTTTTAAGAAAAACATTACAATTTTTATTTTTTCATAAACTTTAATATCTATCCTTAGGAAAAATATATCACCAAGAAAAATAAGAAAATAACTCACAACATAACAATGGAAAATCACTGAAAAACTAATTAAGCATACATTTTTCTTTAATTTAATACAGTAAACAAATAACATCACATGTTAAACTATGAAATCCTTAACATAACTAAACTATGAAATCCTTAACATAACTTTAATCATGATTATATTCATAACAAAACTTACAAAAAAGAAAAAAGTAGAAAAGATCTGAATTAGAACACGTGTGATGATTTTAATTTAATATAGATACAAGAACCTTATCAACCGAAATTCGAACGGTAACTCAAAATTTCAACTTCACACTCCTTTCTTTCCTTTTTTTTATCTGATGTTTTCTGGTTGTTTGTGTTTCTCTCTATCTGTGTTTCTCTCTGATGTTGTAGTGTCTAATACAGTACAGATAGATAGAATATACACATATCCTTCTTTTTTTTGTTTGGGGTGGGAAGTCCTTAAATATAGGATAATTTGGGAGGAACAGTTATAGGTAGATAAGATATGGATCTGAATTTTTTTTAATTACTATTATAGAAAATAAAAATAAAAATAATAATAAACAAAAATAAAAATAAATTAATTAAAGAATAATAAAATAATAATAATAACAATGATAATAACTAATTAATTTTATATTTAAAAAATACAAAAAATATTATAAATGGTTAAGAATGAATATAATTAAGGTAGTATTAAAACTCCTAGCTTATTTATTAAAATTAAAAGATAAATATATCTTGTTGAATTTTTTGTATTATTTTAAAAACAAAAACAAAATAATAGTAAAAATAACAATAAAAAATAAAAAATAAAAATACTCCTAAATGTGATTTTATTTATTTTCAAATAAAATCTATTAAAATGAAAAATAAAAGTTAAAATTAACTTGAAACAAAAAATGAATCTTTTAATGCCTAAAGAATAGATAAAAGTTATGGGAGGGTCAAAATTATGTGTCTACATTTTGCCTCTCTTTGTTTAAAACCACGAAGTGTTTTCATATAAATAATTAGATAGCAAATTAATTTTTCACCCTCCGTTTATTTAAAATGATAGAAGAAAAAAAAAGGAGATGAGACCGAG
>NW_025822405.1:0-1684 GCF_002878395.1 Capsicum annuum
GAGATCATATAGGTTTTCTTTGACTTTTCTTGTTGAATTTTAGTCTGCTTAGATATTATACCATTAGTTATCCCTTTTGAGCTGGTAGTTTTTTGTTTGGTAGCCATATTTTTACTTGAATCCTTTCTTTTTAAATCCTAGTTTTGGCACCATAATTTCATGAGAATTGTAGCATAGACTTGTTACAATTGTTAAATTTAAATAGAAAGAATGATTAAGTGGTAATGGTGACTAATGATAGCCACAATGTGATGAAAACTCTTTAAAAGAATGTGACATGAAAAAAGAAGAAGAATAAAATTGTTTGAGAAAAAAAAAGTGAAACATTCTATATGAGATGAGATTACTAGTGAAAAAATTATTGAAGAGTGGGATAAAAATAAAGATAAGAAAATAATGGGTGATATGAAAGTGCAAAGTGTTGAGGGATGTATAAGTCACTATTATAGAGTTTTTGTACCAGTACCCTAACCATCATTACAACCCATTATAAGTCCAATTTTATTTTATTTAAGCATGTTTAATTAGTGGAGATTAACATAATGGCAAGGCCTATGGTTCTTTATGCATATGTATGAATTCTTTCGTGAATGCGAAAGTTGTGCTTTGATGCAAAGTCCTTAAGCTATATTTGATCTTTTGAATTGAGCATGTGGACTATTTCTTCTTCTGAGTGTAGTTATTTCATGATAGATAGTGATGTTATTAGCTTTCTGTCCTAAGAGTAGGTGAACGAACTTAAATTTAATGAGTTAGAGTCCATATTTGAGGTTAGGAGGTTAGGGATTTATTATTTGTTTGTAATTCTTGCATAATGATCGGGATGTGTACTTGATTATGTGAATTTCCATATTAATTACTTGTATCTGCCAAAGTTGTGGGTTTATTAATATGATTTATTAAGATGAACTTTAATGCTTGCTCGGGGACGAGCAGGAGTCTAAGTGTGGGGTGGTGATATGAGGATAAAATATATATTTTTAGTCATTATTTTTCTTACATTTAGTATTTTTATTTACCCTTTTAGAGGATTGATTTTATTAATTGCTCCTAATATTGTATTTTGATGTGTAGGATTAAAATAGTGAGAAGATTATGTGATTTGGAGCCAAATTAAATTAAAAATTGAAGATTACAGAACGAAACCATGTAGGCTACTTAACCAAATAAATTTAATATAATATTTAAAGCTGACTCTTTGAATTGCACCTTGAAGCTAGGCGAATTACAGTGGTTATCCACCATTTTTCATGACACGAAGCTTTTGCACATCACCATGGCATGGAGGAGTTGTTTCAAAATAAACATTTCCTATTCTATTTTAAACTCAATTATTTTATTTGGGGTTTTTTTTTACCTACACCTATTATATTTCATAAAATCAGTTTATACATAGCTTTTGACCTTATTAGGAGCCTCCGTGGAGGTTGAAGAATTTTTGTTTCATCTTTACTTCTCCATTATTATGTATTTTTGTGTTTTTCTTTGGATGATTTGTTACAATTGCTCCATGTATTTGTGGATCTAAACTTCTCATTCGGGGATTATGATAGTTAACGACATAATTGATTAGTTGACGTTTGATTTCGTATATTTAATTATCATTATAGTTGTTCTTATATTCTTGTGCTTACTAGTTTAATGTTTGGCTACCATTAAACTATATTTATTTTATTACTGTAAA
>NW_025822406.1:0-2747 GCF_002878395.1 Capsicum annuum
GGGAATGGTTTACCACTCTCTGACCTTGACTTAAAACTACCTATTCTGACCCATGTATTCTCTCTTCCTTTCTCCCTATGCTTTTTTTCCTCACTCTATTGAGCATAAACCATAAGCCTCGATAGGACAATAACATGCTGATCATTCTAAAAAATAACTAAATGAGCTAAGGTAGTAAAAGTAGCTCTGAATTTGGTATGAGAGATATGCTCTTTTAGGGGATCTTCCTGAACAGGCAGATGCTCGAATTGCTTCCTATTTATTCTTCTGTTATTTTTTTGGGAAGCATTTTCTATAAATGAAAGGAAGGATGAGTCAGAAAGAGAGTTTTAAATAGAGCTCATTCTCATTCTCACGATATGAATACTGAAAAAAAGGACATTTTCCCTAAAAGTGTTTTGTAGCCTCTTGTCCATAAGTGTGGTGCGCTTCACACCCATGCACAAAACTCTACTCCATGTAGATTTCAAACTCTCTAGGACACTGTAAAACCTTAGGATCTAATACCAAGTTTTTTCACGACACAAGGCTACCCCCTAGTCACAAAAATGGTGCTTAGAGTCACAAGTGACCACAAGCTAACCCATAAGCAGGTACCTGTTATAAGCACTGAATAAAATAACAAAATACACATATATGGAAGTAAACTGCCAATGCCATAAGGTTTAAAAACTGATAAGATAATGTAAAACTGGATACTTAAATATGTTCAAAACATGCCTGAAACATATGATAAAACCAACTGACTTTCTAACTGATTGATTGCATATCTGAAAGCCTCTAAACTGAGTGAAAAGAGTTGATGGGATAGGCCCCAACTAACTCCAAACTGAACTAACTGAAAAGAAATGCAAAAATAACAGAACAGGTCCTCGGCATATGAGGACTCACCACAACTATCGTTGCGGATAAGCTGAACTATCTAAGTGCAGTCAAGAAACTGAGTGTCCGAGCCTATGATATAAGACAACATAGCACAAAGAAAAGTATTTGATCAGTACTTTGAATGCAATAGTATATGAGATATAGTTAGGCTGAAATACATAGTTCATGTGCATGAAATACTGACTGACTGAATAGCATAAGATAATGACTAACTGAAATAACATGAGCTAATTGATGCATAAGATGCATGAAAATTGTAAAATCTAAGAATGTATCACCAAACATATAACATGATACTGAAATAGTTTGTAAACTTAAATATTGAAATATGGTAATTAAATAACTAATGAACTATATGCTATGGTCAAGCAACCTGAACTAAATTTTGTACTGAATACTGAACTGGGATTAGGGGAGGTATCATCTAACCGACATGCTCTAATCTGAGCTGAGTGGGGTCCAACCTATAACCTTAGTTGGAAGGGTGTCAGTACCGTGCCACGGGTACTAAAAATGGTTGTGTAAATCCACTAATGAGTCACCCTCATCTGGAAGGTGCTCTAATGAGATATGTTTTACCTTCAACTGGTAGGTTAACACTTTATAAACCCTCAACTAGCAGGTTGATATCTCTAACCTGCGCATGCTACGTAGTTCTAGAACTAAGGGACTGCTACTAAAGGTTACACCCTCTACTGGCCGGTGTTCCCCCATTTCTGGGTTCACTAGGTGGTAAATCTAACTCCCAACTGAATGAAACTAATTAGTATATTGAACTAAGCTTAACTGAGAAAACAACTGATCATGATAACTAATTGAATGACAATGCTCATGGTTTATCTGAAACCATTCTAAATATACCAAAATCATATAAAGAGCTAAGTATTGGCTATTCATAAACCTCCAGCATTGAATAAAAAAACAATAAAGACATATGAAGCTTTTAAAAACCAGAATAAAGGATCATTACTCAAAAACCAATATTTAGACATTTTATCAAATACATGGGAGTCATGAATTTAAGCACAGGAATGGATAAAGCATGTGATTGAAAACATAGTTACAATACTAAAACCATGCATTAGCGATTTAACATGAGGATTTCAATATTCAGATCACATAAGGGCCCATTCCATCGAAAAACACTTGTAACATAACTTGTAATCAAAATTAATAACAATTTCATGGAGACAATTCCTCGTAAACATGTAAAAACTCATAATTCGATATAAAAATTGGATTCTTGGACTCCATGGGTTAAAAGGGCCAATGGTTAAAAATCACGCATACGTTAAACCTTAAATCTTGAAAGATAAACACAAATCTTTAAGCTTTCTTGAAGGTTCTTAGATTTGAGAACTTGATTTCTTGGCATTCTTGAAGAGGAGGTAATTGAATTTGATGAACTTGGAGAATGAATAGGGTTTATTTCTAAGAGGAAAATTGGAGAATATGGGCAAATAATGCCCTAACTGAAGCTTTAAGTTGTGGATTTATGAATTGTGTTGAGGGGAAAAGACTCAAGTACCCCTCAGGTATTTAATTTTGCAACTGGAACACCGATTAGAGGGGCACCGCGATGCGGTGAGTGTCTCATCTCTATAAGCAGCGCAACATGATGCTATCATAGTGAGCTGCTGGAATCAAAATCCAAACACAACCCAATCCTAGTCTGAAAAATTTGAAACTTCCCCAAGACATGCTCCTTACACCTCTGAACATGAATTAACTCAAAAACCTATGCCTCGGGGTCAGGAAGACCTATTTAAAAATCCTCAAAGTTAAGAGGCCAAAAATAAAACTAATTCCCAACACTTAGTGAAATTTTTAGGCTTTAAGCCTCTTATACATGCAACTAGGAG
>NW_025822407.1:0-1754 GCF_002878395.1 Capsicum annuum
TTTTTACTGTTTTTTTGTGGTCTGAAGTTTGACAATGAAAAATATACCTGTTCTTGTTAAATACTCTTGTAGATGGACATATAAACAACATTATGAAGATTACATATGTTTTCATCTATATGTATTTATAATATACAAATGCGGTACGTTTATGTGTTCACTGGCAGTTTCATATGTTTCCAGCTGTATGTATTTATAATATACATATGCAGTATTTAGAATATACATATGTAGTTTGTATATACGAATTAGTTGTTGTATATAGTACGTATTTGAGATTTAAACAAACTTGATTCTATTTGTGATTTTCATAAAATAAAATTGCGACAATTACTGAAAAACTTGTAATAAAATTTCGTAACAGTCATGAAATTCAAAAATCTGAGATCGTATATGAATTTTACCAGTTCTCAAAAATAATGATTTGATCAAATTTTTTTTTTTAAATTCAAAGTTATTTGTGTTGTTATGTAATGTGAAAATTCAGATATAATTGTTATACGTTAAATTTGAATTTTAGTCAATGATAACTAGTATTTGAATAAAAAAATTCATTGGAATTCTTTTTGCAGCTTCGTATATACGAATTAGTTCTTGTATATAGTACGTATTTGATATTTAATTTTATTTTTACTATTTTTTTCTGTTCTGGAGATTGATAATGAGAAGCATACCTGTTCTTGTTAAACACACTTGTAGATAGATATATAAACAACATTATGAAGATTACATATGTTTCTAGCTGTATGTATTTATAATATACATATTCAGTACGTTTATGTGTTCACTAGCAGTTTCATATATTTCCAGCTGTATGTATTTATATGTTCACTAGCAGTTTCATATATTTTCAGCTGTATGTATTTATAATATACATATGGAGTATTTAATGTATAAAAATCATATATTCTTATATGTATTTTTTCAATATGCAGGACACATATTTCCTTTGGCATATGGTGTTCTTGATTTTGAAAATGATGCATCTTGAACTTGGTTCTTTGAGAATCTAAAGAAAACATATGGGGAAAGAAAATATATAATGAAACTGCAAGCATCATAAAAGTTGTTGGTGGTGTGTACAAGGCCAAACCCATCGGCGGCCCCCTAAACTTGGCACGATCTTTCACTTAGGCACCTCAAGTGGACGTTGTTCATTTTTGACACCTCAAGTAGCTATAAACTGTGTCACTTTTGCACCTTTTGCTGATTCAGCAAAGAGAGTGTATTACACTCGCTTTTGAACGTGTTTCAGGGGCATTTTCATAATTTTTAGGGGTATTTTTGTAATTTTGGAGTTGTCTTCTCCATACAATTTTCTTTAGCTTCCATTAATGGAGATTAATGGAGGTTGAACTTTTCAAGAATGATAACAAAATTTTACTCCATTAACAAAATACTCACTCCGTGAATATATCTATAACAACAATACACATCATAAACACCAAATAATACTCCTTCTATTAATCAATGACATCATTAACACCCAAGAAAAAAATGTCAACAATTAATTAAAAACAGAATAGGCCAAACACAACAAATATTTTTTCATTCGTTCTCCCATTTCCACCATTTTTTCCTTCTTAAACTTTCATTGTTGAAGAATTCATTTTCTTCACCATTAATTTTAATTTTTGATATTAATGGATTCTCTCTTCAATAAAACCACCAAAACTACCTTTAGCAACTTCTTCTTTATAAAACCGCCGGAAGATTACTCTTTTTTCCATACTTTACCTTGCCTTTTTAAGCTT
>NW_025822408.1:0-2080 GCF_002878395.1 Capsicum annuum
CTTTTCTTCATCTTCTCATGAGAATACCTTGCTCTTTGTGTGATCGTGCCAAAGATGAGTAGGTTCTCTCAGGCATAAAAATACTGATTACTTTCTTAGAAGTGACAGGTGGTGAAGGCTCTCTCGACCCTGTAGGAAATCTAGACATAAGCTCTAAAAAAAAATCTCCTCAAATAACTTATTGTGGATGGCCTGCAAGAGTCTGTGTCCTCATCTATCAACTTACCTAAGTCAATTTTCCTCTTCTTGCTCTTTCTTAGTGCACCCTCACCCTGAATCTTAAGAGGATAGATGGGCGTCATACCCATGTGTCCTTGGGGTACTCCTCAACCTTGACTCTCTTACACAACTCTGTGATCAAAGAAGGAAATAACAGTAAGGAGCCACCTCAGTTCTTAAAATACCTCATGTCTGAGAGAAAAATCTATCTAACATTCAAAGAAATTTTATCTAATATAAATGCAACCATCTGAGCTCGCACATCCATAACATAGGTCATGGCAGTGTGTAGGGAGACCCAAACACAAATATTGGCTAATCATATCCTCATCTCAGCTGTGAAGTCATGTAATAAAACACACATCTTGGTGGTAGCCCAATAGACCTCTCTACCAATACATAGCTTTTTGACCAACTAACTTCCCGATTCACACCTAATGTTGGGCGTATTTATGCATTCTAATGTCACTATTCTAGTCATTTTAGCCTTATTTTGAGGATGATTCGTATTCTATATGGGTTAATAATGAGATAAATGTGCATCTAAGTGTAAACTCATGTGTTTACAATGTTCAAAGTGAATTCCAAACAATTTTTTACCTAAAAGAGTCATTTAGAGTTCAATCATAGAAACTAGCATTACTAGCTTGAGCTAGGTACTTGTTTAGTTGATCCCGCTGGATTCTATTGTATTTAATGTGTTCTAAATGGTTTTAATATATAATTATGAGTGGAATAACTTGTTAGTAATGTGAAAGGTTCAATTTTATTAAGTTAAGAGTCGAAACATAAAGTTGAAGGTCATTGTGAATTAGCCTAGTATAAGCTTGTGTTTTGATTCATCGTCATGGATATTGTGTTGTGATTGTTCTAATTCGTGGTGAGTGATTATGTAGGAAGATTTATGACCTAAATATGGTGATATATTGATGAAATAAAATATTAAAATACCTAGGAAATACACCACAAGACAAAGGACAAAAAATGGGAAGAGAAAAACTTAACCAAAATTCGGGAAGCAAATTCCAGTACTTGCCCACAATTTGGGCATGTCACCCCCTCCATTTCAGTTATCCATTGCCTTAGAAAATATTTTGAGAGCAAATTACAGTGTATGCTTGTGATTTTCCCACGACGCAGGCTCTATTTTAGTCCAATGAATCCCGCGACGCCCCCTCCAGAACGGTGCAATGGAGCCCGCGATGCGTGCTTTATTCCAAGCTTGACTTGCACGCTGAATCCTTGTCCAACAAGACTATGGCTTATCCTTTTTCTTTAAATACATCATCATACACGTTTTTAATTATCTTTGAACATATTTTAGAGATCAGGGGGCTACTAGAACTTTAAAATTAGGTTTTTATTATTTTAATTTAGTTCATTTATGTTTTTAGTCGTTAATTATAATCTTGTGATTACGATTATGACTATGCATGGCTAAACGCCCTTTTTCCAGGGTTGAAGCCAATAACATGAGCACTATTTTTTTTAATTAAGTTTATTTAATTTGCTTATCATTATTGGTTGTGTGTTCATCTTTGTTTTAACTATTTTAAGGATTAGCTACCCTTAGAATACATCAATTGTCTACTTTTTGATCTCGAAAGAGGGAATAAGGGATAGAACATAGAGATGAACAAAGTATGGTTTGTATTCTTTAATGAAATAAGGAATTCAAATTAGTGTCGTGAACATAGATGTAGTTAGATGCCTTACTTGATTCACACGTAGGATAATAGCTTAAAGAACTTAATTGGATTATTACAACCCTGCTCAAAGATGTAGTTGTAAGGTCCAACTTAGGTAAAGGATTAGAGTTCGGGAGACCATGATCAAGCAATTAACCCTATGAATAAATAAC
>NW_025822409.1:0-1705 GCF_002878395.1 Capsicum annuum
GTCAAAAGGGACAGAAAGAAGAGGGGTATGGAGGATTAACCTAGGATTAAGTGGGGTAGTTTGACTTTGGCCAATGACATAAAAATAGTGGAGAAGTTGACGACTAAGGGGCTTGGGATAGTAGAGGGTATGTAGATAGTATGTGGGAGACGACTGCTAGTTGCATCAGGGAGACCGCTAGAGAGGTGTTGGGTGTTTTAAGAGGCCGATCTGGTAAGCACCAGTGGGACTGGTGATGGCATGATGAAGTTAAAAGGAAGGTGGAGACTAAGGAGGTGGCCTATGCTAAGTTGGTTGTATGTAAGGATGACGATGAGAAGTAGATGAATAGGGAGGAGTATACGTTAGCTAGGCGAGACGCTAAGTTAGCAGTTACAGCGGCTAAGACAACAACTTTTGAGAGCGTGTATGCTGCTTTAGAGGAGAAAGACGAGATTGAAAAGTTGTATAGGATTTTCAAGGCCAGGGAGCGGAGGGCTCGTGACCTTGACCAAGTGAAGTGCATCAAGAGAGAGAATGACAGAGTGCTGGTTGAGGATGTCCTCATTAAGAAGAGGTGGCAAGCCTATTTTCATGGACTTTTGAATGACGAGGGAGACAAAGATTTCGTGCTGGGGGATTTGGAGAACTCGGAGAGGTTTCGCGATTATGGTTATTAAAGGCAAATTATGGTGGAGGAGGTTAAGGGGGCGATTCGTAGGATGCGTAGGGGTAGAGCAACTGGGCCAAACGAAATTTTGGTAGATTTTTGGAAGAGCACTAGCGGGGCAGGTTTTGAGTGATTGACAAGGTTGTTTAACATTATTTTTAGGGCGGCGAAGATGCCCAAATCTTGGAGATGGAGTATGATGATTCCATTGTATAAGAATAAGGAGGACATTCAGAGTTGCAACAACTATAGGGGTATCAAGCTATTGAGTTATACTACGAAGGTTTAGGAAAAGGAGGTAGAGTTGTGGCTGAGGAGGATCGTGGATATTTTTGAGAATCAATTCGATTTCATATAGGTCACTCAACTACTAAGGCCATTCACCTCGTGAGGTGATTAGTGCAGCAGTTTACGTATAGGAAGAAGGACTTGTACATGGTGTTAATTAATTTTGGGAAGGCGTATGACGAAGTCCCTAGGGAGATTTTGCGGAGGTGCTTGGAGGTTAGAGGCATGCTCGTGACGTACGCTAAGTCAATTCAAGGCATGTACGACAATGCGAAGACTCATATGAGGACGGGAGGAGATTCGGATCACTTTCCTATTTTGATTGGATTGCACCAAGGATCGACTTTTAGCCTGTTTTTATTTTCCTTGGTGATGGATTTTTTGACATGGCATTTTCAAGGAGATGTGTCTTGGTGTACGTTATTTACTGATGATGTTGTATTGATTGATGAGACTTGGCGAGGTGTCAATGATAAGTTGGAGGTTTGGAGACCGACCCTAGAGTCCAAAGGGTTTAGGTTGAGCAAGACCAAGATGGAGTACTTGGAATGTAAGTTTAGTGATTTGTTGCATGAGGCTGATGTGGTAATGAAGCTGGATTCTTAGGCCATTCAGAAGAATGAGAGTTTCAAGTATCTTGGTTCTATGATTCAGGAAAATGGCAAGATTGATGAGGATGTCACGCACCGCATTGGTGCAGGGTGGTTGAAATGGAGGTTCACTTCGGGGGTTTTGTGTGATAAGGAGGTGCCTCCTAAGCTTAAAGGT
>NW_025822410.1:0-3184 GCF_002878395.1 Capsicum annuum
GCAATAGGATTTGAAAATGTAGTAAGCATTTCACCTTATGGGTCCAAAACCCTCAACTAATCCCCAAACTTTAAAATTCAAGACTAAGTCACTCTATACATAATCAATCTTAACATTCATATTCACATGCAATCTGTATCACACATTATCTATGAAGAAAAGTAGACAGAAGCCTACCTTAATGCCGAACCGCAAATCCTTTCATCATTCACCAACATCCATCTTCAATTCTCAATCCTAAAATGCCATCATACTATCAAAATTATAATCTACTCATCAATATGAGAATAACGATACCCATATTGTACCATTGTGATCTGAGTCTAAATACGACACCAAAAAGCCAAAGTGGGTCCCATTTACTAAAATAATATTTTTTAGGTCAACCCAACTTTCATATTTCATCAACGAATCATAACCCTCAAGAATGGGTAAAACCAAGCAAACTTTGGGATGAAATAAAGCCCTAAGTGATTTGGAGCTTTGGTCAAATAATCAAGAAATTCAATCTGGAAATTGAAGGGTTCTTAACATAAATCCAATGTTAATCACGAAAATAGTTGTTTGGAAAGTTCTTAAGTTACCCCCAAAACTCAATTTTGAGTTACCAAATCCTTCTAGGGTTTCTAGGTCGAAAAGATGGTGACAAAATGACCAAAATATGGCCTAAAGGGTTATTTTGTACCCATACCAGGTATGGAGATGTTTTTCACGACTTGAAGCTACCCCCTGGTTGTAACAACGGTGCTTACAGCAACAAGTGACCATAATCTAACCTGTGAGCTGGTACCTGATGTGAGCAATAAATAGTATAATAATAGAACCATATGCGTGGAAGATAAACTAATAAAGTATTATAATCTGAAATGCTGAAATAAAACCTAAAACAACTATAGAGACTAAAATTGAATATATGTCCATCTGTCTATAACAACTCATAAAAATTGAAAACTGATTGTCTTACTAACTATCTGAAAGACTCCAGATATCATGAGGAGTTGATGGGACAAACCCTTAACTAACTCGGACTGACTGAACATAATGGAGTACTAAATGATTGAAAAAGCATATCATGTCCTCGATGGATGAGGACTCACCACTAATGTTGGTGGGTAATGCTAAATTGTCTAAGAACGATTGGGAAACTGAGCGTCCAATCCTATGTTATTAGATAACATAACACAAAAGAAGAGGGTGCGTTCAGTACTTTAACTATACTGGTACGTGAGATAAGGACTAACTGAAATACATAAGATAACTAAACATGGATGCATGAACATGTAAAATCTGAGAATGCAAGGCCAAGCTTAAATATGTACTAAAGTAATCTGTAATCTCAAAGACTAAAATATATATAACTGAACAACTGAATTTTTTACACTAGATCATGCAAACCTGAACTGAAATATTTTGAAACTATGCTAAAACTGTGGGAGCTGACTATAACTGACAAGCCCCAATTTGAGTGGTTAGGGTCTAGCTTGTGACCCCAGTTGGAAGGGTGTAGGTACCTTGCCAGGGGTACTAACATATGTCTGACAATGTGGATCCACAAGGATAATGTCCCAAAGGACGAGGGTGTCATTCCTCTACTGACAGGATACCCATAATAATCTATGGTAAGTCTTACGTTTGAAACTTAGGGACTGCTACTAAAAGACTTATGCCTCTACTAACGGGGGAGTCGCCATCCCTGCATTTACTCGGTGCTAAGTGTTACTACAAACTAAATGACTTTTGTATTATTAGTTGTTTAACATAACATGGTATGGTACTTGTAATCGCTCAGCATGAACATGATGTTCTGAACATAATAATGAAACCATAGTCTAACTGACTTGGTATTTAAAACAGAATCATATAGAAACACCTAGTATCGGATGTTCATAATTTGCCTGTATTAAATTATTACAAAGATACAACAACAATATTTGACGATGGTAGGAACCGTAATTCAGAGACCCAAAAAATAGTAAATTTCAATAACTGTTAGAATACATGAACTTGAACATGAGGATGTGTTAAACATGGGAAAACAACATATTTACATGGTTTAGTTCATAACGTAAGAATTTATCATGAAGTTAGGTGATTAATACAAGGGAAATTAAGATTCAAAGATAAAGTAACTTAAATAACATGGAAACACATATTGACATGGCTTGAATTTGATTTATTAAGAAGTTCATGGATTTGATTCATAAATTTCCAGGATGATTCCATAAAATAGAATAAAATTCATATGCTTAAAACTACAAGAGGGTTTTTGGGTTCAATGGATGGAAGGAACCCATTGATGAATACCCCACATACCTTAAAGTACTTAGACTTGAATTTGAGACTAGAAAGATGTTCTTGAAGAAGAAACCCTAGATGGTTGTTCTTGAGTATGAAAGAGAAAGTAACGTGTTAAAGTGTTTGAGAATTGGTGGAAAATAAGCTTTGTTGAGGTTTGTAAGTCGTGTGTAGAATTTATAATAAAAGATAATACTAAAAATCCCTTTAACTTAATATTGAAGTATCTATCGTCAGTCTATGTAAGTCAACCATACGACTCGTAAGATAGGGTATGACTGGCCTCTTAACGCGTAAGCATGGAAGAATTGAAATGATATTAATTGGCCATCATGCAAGTCCCACATTACGACTCGTATAATAACATATGACTAGTATTATCTTCTCATAACTTGAATAGAATCTTATGGAATCTACACTGCTAAACATACATGTTCACTTTATACGACCCATAACATCTCATACAACTAGTATTCACCTTCCCGTACCCTAAGTAGAATTCACCTCACCACACACTGACTTGAATATGACTTACCATCTATGACTCGTATGATATTCTTACGACTCTAAGGTTTGATTCATACCTTGAGCAGAACGTCACCCATCACACACTTCCATGGATACGACTACAACATATGACTCACATATTGTATGTACGACTCAGGGTCATGAGTCATATGTTGTATAGTGACTTCAAAACATGGGGTATTACAATGTTGCTATCTCAATCCAGGGATTTATATTGAAATTATAAGATCACCATACACTTGTGTGATCACGGTATCCCCCCAGTGCACAAGATATCAACAAAGTCAAAAACTTATTTTTGACCCTCGCAACCCTACGAACATGATCTAATAGTGAAATTTGAGTGTAAACCATATTTCAG
>NW_025822411.1:0-3573 GCF_002878395.1 Capsicum annuum
TTGTTTTGAGCTATAAATTGTTGTGTTTAATCTATAGGATGCTTGGGGAATGGATTACGATGATATATGAAGGATATACTAGCTTCAAATCAAGTGGGAACAACTCAAAAAGGCTCAGAATGGCTGAACAAAGTCACAATACGCAGATTGACGTACTTTTGGACCCTTGGAATGTCTTGGGCGCATGTGGAGTTATGGAGTGGCCAATTGAAGTGTTCATAACACCAATGGAATCATAAGAAGCCCGAAAGTGCAACCATATGGCGAGTGGTGGTCCTAAAGGCAATTATCTCGCGATTCGGGCTCATTTCGGTGCCCCCTTTGCCTTAGAAAAATTTTTGAGAACAAATTCCAAAGAGATAGGGTGATATTGAGGCAATGCCCCACCTAGTCCGGGGCTCAATAACTGAAGGTTTTCAACTCCAACACGGATTAGGCTTGCTCCTATACTATAAATACATGTTATAACACATTTTTTACATACTTTTGGACATCTTGGAGCATTAGAGGCTACCACAACTTCTCTTTAGGGTTTTATTATCTTTAATTTAGTTTCTTTTATGATATGTATCATCATTCCAGGGGATTGGATGATATATATGTCCATTAAAGGCTAAGACTCCCTTTCCGGGGTTAAGGCCAAGATTATGACTACTTTCATTTTGAATTAATTTCGTTAATTTTGCTTATCATTATTGGTGATTTGTTTATTCTTGTTTTAACTATTTTAAGGATTAACTACCCTTAAAATACATCAATTGTCGACCTTGTGATCTTGGGAGAGGGAATTGGGAGATAGAACAAGGTAATAAGCTAAGTATGGTTCTTGTTTTTTTATAAAATAAGAAATTTGAATTAGCATCTGGGATAAGGATGTACTTAGATGCCTTACTTGATTCACACGTAGGATGACTTCTTACATAATTTAATTGGATTATTACATCCCCGCTCAACGATGTAGGTGTAAGGTCCAACTTTGGTAAAGGATTAATGGTTGGAAAATCGTGATCATGCAATTAACCCTACGAATCAACAACCAAGATAAACAATTTAATGAATGAAGTTCAATAACGTAGTATGATTATTTATAAGACCTTACCCTAGGTTACTATCCATTTTATTTTCCTAAGTCATTACTTTTTTGCCTTAGTTTAGTTTAGTTTTAATTTACAACTTTAAAACTCTATTTTCTCCTCTCCTCAATTGGTTAAACAAGAATTGGATAGACGACGAACGCAAGTCTCTGAGAGATTGATACTTGGGCTTCCTTAAAGCCACTTTACTACTTGATTAAACCACATATGCTTGCGTGTGCACTATCATATGTGCATTGGATTTTGAATGATTTGAAATTGTTGAACATGGCATTATGTTATCCTTATTCCTGAATATCATGACAGCGTTTACCCCACTAACTATCTTCGGACGTTGTATACTCACACGATGCAAGAATTGGTTCTACCTCTACTTTTTTTACATAGTGATTCAGATTCCATATGCTGTATCCCCACACGATATTGCGTTGGATGTGTGGTTTTACTAAGGCTGATAGGATTAGGAATAAAATTATTTAAGAGAAGGTGGGAGTGGTGTCGGTGTAGGATAAAATATGGGAAGTAAGGTTGGATGGTTTGGCCATGTATTGAGGAGGGGCACAGATGCCCCAGTTCATAGGTATGAGAGGTTGGCCTTGGATGGTTTTAAGTGAGGTAGGGGTAGACCTAAGAAATATTAGAGGGAAGTGATTAGATGTGACATGGAGCAGTCACAGTTGACTGAGGACATGACCCTAAATAAGAAGGTATGGAGGAAAAACATTAGGATAGAGGGTTAAAGTGGGTGGATGAGTCGTAGTCAGTAGGTAGGAGGGCTTGAGTGTCTTTTGTTTGGCAGTGTTGCATATTTTTTTGGATGGCGTATTTAAGTTTTTTATTATGTTCCATACTTTTGATGTTTTTATGTACTGTTCTTTGTCTTGAATCGGGGGGCTATCAAAAATAGCCTCTCTACTTCGTTAGAGGTAGTGGTATGGTCTGCGTATGCTCTACCCTCTCCAGATGCCACGATATGGGAATCTACTGGCTTTGTTATTGTTATGTCTCAGATTGTTTAGACTTTTTTTGGCTATAGTCGTGGGTATGTCCCGACACCTTATTGGTATTTGGTTTTGCTACTTTATTTAGAAGGCTTTGTTGGACTATTGTGGACTTGGGCATTGTTGGTAGGTCATTTGGTCAATTCCTGGTTAGCGGTTGTATACCCACATTATGCAGGAATCGACCGTTCTACTTCTCCTACATAGTGATTAAATCGAGGATAATATTTGGACTGAAGTGGTGAGCTTCCATCCTTTCAGAAGGCATCATTTCATGTTATGGATATTTCTAGACACTTTAGTGTTATTTTGGACATTGGTCTTGGCTATGGTTGGGGCCATGTCCAAACTAAATTTAATTACTCTTCTTGTTAAAGGCTTTGTGACAATTTTATAGGTTGGAATGGGCAGGGTCAGTATAAGTGTCAGCCTTAGCATTGGAATAAGCCGGTGGGCGGACATCATTGGACGATATTATTGGTTGTTCTATCCTATTTCATTTTGGAATTATTTATATTATATTGTGAAACATCTTTGGTTATGACCTGGTTTATAACCCTTATTTTGGTAAGGTTTGATATGGTTGGATTATTGATATGGGATGATTGGACTCAGTCGAATTGGTCACGATTATGATCTATACCTAGAGTCTTGATGAGAGATATTGCACAATCTTGTTACATACTCGGAATTCAGCCAACTCATGGTAGGTGGTTGGAGGTTGGGTTGGGTAACATGGGTGGTCTCCGGTCCTATTTGGACTTGGGAAGCCTATTACAATAAAGCCTCAAGGCAGGTCGTGTCACATTACGAGTCGTATAGACCCCTTCTATAGCCAAACTAGTATGATATCTGAAGTGTTCTGCCTTGAGTATGACTAGACTCAATGAATCGTAATGACTCTATACGATTTGTAAGGTACCAATCATAGGGTGACAGGTGCGTACCCAAAAAGTTTCTGTCTTAACTACGACTCAGACCCTACGAGTCGTAGTGAGTCCTTATGAGTCGTTTAGTGAGTCGTAGTCACTGAGGATAATTTTTTAGCTTTTAAATTAAGGGGATTTTGGACATTTACCATTTTCCCTAAACATAACCCAAACTTTAAAACTTTATTGGGACCCCATTCCTATCCCTAACACACCAAAATAACTTCTTTTTTCCCACAAATTCTCTAGAGCAATAGCATTAGAATTTTCTCAATGTTGATTGTCTAGAACTTTCAAAGTCAAATTCCCTATAAAATTGTGATCCTTTCAGGCATGTACCTCTTTCCCCAAAAGTTATTTGTTATAAAAATGTTCTTAAGCAGTTACTCATGTGGTTTAATTATTGGTTTTTGGATATGGGTTGAGGGTTTTGAACGATTGATGTTTATGTGATGTTTCATGTTTACATGTACATTGTTTATGTTTTAAATTGTGGTTTTGAAACCAATTTGATGCATGGGTGTGAGAATTAAAGTGGGTAATATGGTT
>NW_025822412.1:0-1155 GCF_002878395.1 Capsicum annuum
GTTGGGATTCATGCAATTTAAGCAAAAATGTGTCAAGCAAGGATGCATATTTAGAAACATTACCCCAAGGAATCAATGACATATTTGCCCTCGGGTTTTCAAGAAGGATTATACATTCCTTACCCTTAAGAGTACTTTCATCTTGCAAAAAGAGATTTTCATCTTTAGGAGGAATGTTGTCACACCATAGTGGGTTAGCATATAGGCTATAGCCTTCAAGACAAGCTATACCATCATTCTCACCACTAGGTTCATTGGGAGTTATTATACCATCTTCAAACAAGACATTATACCTAAAGAGAGCATGATCTATCCCGTGGGAAGATTTGGAACAAGTAAGTTCACTCTCTAAAAGTTCATTATCAAGTTTTAAAGATGTTTCAAGCACATGATTATCCTTATGATCCAAGCAAATATTAGAATCAAAGGGCAAGCTCACGGATTCACTCCTATTCCTTTGATAAATATTCTCAACATCATCACACACTTGAGATTCATTAATAACATCACACACATCCTCGAGTGGTGAGCAATTTTCACACAAAAGTTGATCAACATAAATTTTATAAGATGATGTACTTTCATTCAACACAATGGTTTCAACACTAGGTGGACATAAATCGATCTTACAAGAAGGGTCGATTCGGTCATCAATAGGATCAACTAGTTTATCCACACTCACAACAAGTACATCATCATTAAGTGGCAACGAAAAAATAGACTCACATATAGGCAAGCTACAACTCTCACGCAATGGGCTACTAGCCACACAATTATCATTCGTATGTACAAAAGTGTAAGAGTTAGTTATTTTACCTTGACGTTCATGAGTATGTTCGTCTCCACCTCGGTGTGAAAGTCTATCACAAGCTTGGACAGCAACTTTCTTCGGGAAGCTCTCATCGGAAGTTGTTTGGACAATTGGATTTTGAGGGAAGAGTTTGGGTAACAATTGACGTATAATTTCAATGTGCCGTTGCATATCTTCAAGATCGTCATGGATGCGATTACACGTGGCCTTGAAATTATGGGCAGCCATGGTACCTAACAAAAAAAAAGACAACAAATAAAAAAAATAAACAAGATTAGTAGTAAAAGCTCTTCACAAACACTCGTAGACACTCACTTTGGTGATCCTCACAATTGGAGCGGCGA
>NW_025822413.1:0-1088 GCF_002878395.1 Capsicum annuum
AAAATAAAGAAATAGATAATGTTTGAGAAAAAGAGAAAAAAAATAAAGGTTGAGATAAATGAATTAAAACATGAAAATGAAATTAAAGGAATAATAAAAATAAAAATAGAATTTGAGAGACAAATGAGTATGAAAAGTTTAAAAATATTTGAGGTGGAGAGGGTAAAATTGTACTTGTACTACACTAAAAAAGAAGGAAGGTAGTCTTTAAAATTTTTTCTTATTGGAGTCAAAAATTCAAATTCACCCACTATTGGGGCTATATCATGTAATTTCCTGACAAAATTTAACCAAAAGCATTACTCCTTGAGTTTGAAATTAAAGAGCGGTGCCTCTTTGGTCATAGCCGATCAATAAGCCAACTTAAATGAAAAATTAGCTGTGATATTTAAAAATATTAAACTTTTATCAAATATATAAATATCCACCTTTTAACTCTAAGATCTTTAATTCTTTATTTCAAAATTTAAATGCGAAATAATTTGAGAGATTCTTATACTTATTTATTTTGTCATTTCGATCTCTATGCTTGATAAAATTTTATTTAGACACTTTTACTTGATCAAACTTATACTTTAAATATCTCGGACAGTTGAAAAAGCATATGCGATAACTTAAGGACCAAGTTAGACAAAATACGTGTAATACAAGCGAATTAATAGAGTGAGCAAAATGTTTTAATTTTAAAAATAAAAAAAACATATTTAAAATTAAAAAAAGAGGCCGAAAATAAAATAAAAAATAGAAGAAAAAACTAAGTAAACAAAAGGCTAAAAAGCCTTCTTCCTCCATCCTGTTACTATAGTCCATTCATATCCGCATTTCTCTACTTCTTTTCCTCTATTCTGTAATGGCCAACTCAAAGAAGTAAAAGAGAACTTTTGAGATGATTATATAAACTAGTTCTTGACAGCGTGCATCACACGTAATCTCATGTGAAATAATGCAAACTTTGTTTCAAATTAGAGAAAAATAAACACAACACATACTCAAAATATAATATGCAAATTAACATATGAAGATTAAGCATACAAAACCTTATCTCGATTCATTCTCAAAAATATTAATATTTAATTGAATTCTCAAAT
>NW_025822414.1:0-1974 GCF_002878395.1 Capsicum annuum
TTGTAATTTCCCTTTATTCTTGAAGTAATACAAGAGGGGTTTGCAAACCGAAGTGTTACACCGATCTTTCATATTATATTGTATTATACGTTATTCTCTATATCACTAAGGGATCGCTTGGTGTAAGGTATTAAAACACATAGTCTCGGGATACAATAATAATTTCGAAATAAAATTTTTGATGGCTTGTTTGGTTGTCAAGTTCGGGATAATTTATTATCCCAAAATTAATAAATAGTACCGGAATAAGTTATCTCATCCTTTGGGTGGCATAAATAACCCCAACATAATTTATTGGGATAACTTTACTATTATATATAAGAGAGAATGTGAGATTTTGGTAGTCCTCACATCAATTTTTTTTGTCAATTTTGTTCCTAATTTAAATTTAAATTACTCTACAAATTTTCATCCGTTTTGGTAAATTTGAACAATTATATGAGTTTATTAAATGCTACAAAAGTGATGAGTCATGAAAAAATGATAGTGACACCATAAAAACTATTTATACAATCAAATTCAAAATTGATCCAAAGGTTTATTGTCTTTCTGTTTTGTTGAAATACTTATTAATCTTACTTCAAATTTTCATTTTTCCTAACAAATTTATCATGGACAAGAGTAATTAAAGTATCTTGACATTATCTTTTTAACTTAGTACATGCTTAATTATTAAATAAAAAATTATTTTTTATATATAGCTAAAAGTGTTTGAAAATTAAATTTTAAAACTAATACAATTTAACTCTCCAAATATTAATGATACTAAATAATAAAAAATGAGAGTAATTCTTTTTCACATTTTTTTATGATGATGTTTTTTAATAAAAAAAAAAATGAGATTATCAATATTTTATAGAATTTAGGACAAAATAAGTAATTTAACATGAAATAGAACAAGATGCAAAACATATCATAAATGTTGAATTCTAAGAAGGGGGGGGGGGAAGCGGGGGGCTTCCCGCATATGTGCCTTTATTTATATTCTTTCTATTTTAGAATTACCAATGGAGAATCTTTCTAAAAAAATCTCTCTGGCAAAATGCAATTCGTCGAGTTCAATTCAAGGAGCACCTTGCTTTTTTTTTTTTTTCCAGGTAGCTTTTTCTTTCGCCTATTTAGCTAGTGGGACATTGGTCATAGCCGAAATTCGTTGAAGATATAAAACCAACATAAAGAAGAGAAAGAAATGGAAGTTTTTTCTTCCTAAATAGCTACATCATTTGTTTTGATATTTATAAAAATATTGTTGATATTGCGCACATGTTCTTTTCATTTATTGAAGTCATGCTTATAAAGTTTGTATTTTACACAAGTCTTCATTTATTTGGTGTATGAACTTGCAATTGTTTCGTTTTGTTGATGCCATTGGATCAAAACTAGACCGAAATTACAGAAAAATTATACCAAAACACCAGCAACGAAAAAACCACCAAAAACAACATTAAAATAATCACGAAAACTGCACTTACACACCAACAAAATTGGATCATAATAATTCAGAGGGTTCAAATAATACCAAAAATATTAAATTTATGTGGATAATAGGATCTCGTATAATTTAAATTTTTTAACGGATAATTCAACTATAATTCATAGATATTTATATAACTGTAAATTATCTTATACGTAAAAGTCAAATGAAAAAATTGAAATGTAAGTATTACCCCCCTCAATTTCAATTTGTTTGGCTTATTTCCTTTTTAGTCTGCTTAAAAAAATGTTTTGTTTTTTTTAGCAACTCTTCGATTTCAACTTTCTATGTGATTTTGATATATGTAACATATTTTTTTTTAACACCACAAGGTTAAAAAGTATTCTTTACTTTTTTTAAATTTTATGTCAAATTAAATAGATCAAATAAATTAAAACAAAAAAAATATTAACTATAGTGAATATTATTCTTTTTTAAACAGATTAAAATAAGAAAAAAAGTGTTCATGAATTGATGATTGGCCACTATGAAGCCAGGTG
>NW_025822415.1:0-3432 GCF_002878395.1 Capsicum annuum
ATGTTTTTGATTTTTTGGCTTTCTTTGATGGATAGAATTTCTCTTTTTGCCGGAGGCAATGGAAGTGGTCCTAACTTATCGAAAAAACCTTCCTTAGATCTTAACATATGCTCGGTAAAACACCAGGTATATGAGCTTATGAAAGAGGAAATCAAAAGAAGAAAGACAAAACCAGCCGACACACTAGAACCTCCTATTCAAAGAGAGGCAGAAAGGTATGCCGACATAAGGGAACTGTCTTCGTAAAGGCCATGATCGAAAAGCTAAGTTATGCATGAAAAAAGAGTGAACGTTTTTCCCACACCGAAAAAAGAAAAGAAATTTGGTGAGTATAAATTGAAAAACATTGTTGCTATCTCTTGTGAGAATTGAGCCGTCTACAAGCTCTTGTCATTGTCATCGTGGCTTGTCTAA
Organism: Capsicum annuum; assembly: GCF_002878395.1. NCBI lineage: Eukaryota > Viridiplantae > Streptophyta > Magnoliopsida > Solanales > Solanaceae > Capsicum > Capsicum annuum. The sequence continues at coordinate 415 of NW_025822415.1, forward strand.
AAAAAATAGTGTATCAAAATTAAATTATTTGATTAAAGTCAAGCATCGATGACATTGGCAAGGAGCATGTCTCCTTCTCAATTCTTTTTAATTTTCATGCTCTATTCATATGATAATTCATATGCTCTATTACGACTACATTCGATGGATTGGATCTCTTCATTTTTAATTAGAAATTCAAGTTTAATTTTCTAAGTCTAGAAAATCTTATTAGGTAGCACTTTTCCTTTAAATAAACCTTTCAATTCATGAATCTAAATTGAGATCCAATACAAGTATCACAGACATCAAATAAGAAACAAAAAAGTTACTTGAATAGGAGACTATGATTGCATTGAATGGATAAAATCTCTACATTCTTAATTAGATATTTCGGATTAAAGATTTGAATATAAAAATAATTTTAAAGGAAAACATTTTCCTTTTAATAGACCTTATATAACACATATTCAGGTTATTCAAGAATCCAATGCCATTTTAGTATGAACAAAGTCTGATCCCGTTATTCTCGAGTTAAAGCCTAAAAATGTGAATGAGAAATGAATGAACATTTGTCCCACACCGAAAAAATAAAAGTAATTCGGTAGGTATAAATTGAAAGACACTTTTAATATCTCTTGTAAGAGTTGAGGTGTCTGCAAGCCTTACATCGTGGTCATCTTAACTTGGAGTCTCAAAAAATATAATGTAAGTCGAGCAATGATGATGACAACGTAGGCATGTCTTCTTCTCAATTCTTTTTAAGAAATAACATTTTAATGTAATCAACTTATTAGTAAATAAATTCCTCTAAATTGAATTTTTTATTCTAAAAGTATACATCTTTAATATTTCAAATCTATTATTTCAACTGAAAAAAGCATGAAATTACTGATGAAGTCGATGGATAGGATCCTTCCGCTCTATAATTAGAGGCTCAATTTAGAATATTAGCAATTTTGGATTTCAGATTCAAGTTTAATTTGGGTATGTATATAATTCCAATAGGAAATATTTTTTCTTTATGGATCTTATATGATGCATATTTAGGTTAGTCGAGAGTCTTATGCAGGTATATGATACTGAATGAGGAAATTAAATAATTCATCTTGGTGGAAAAACCAACAAATACTAAAAGAAAAATAGTAAAAGGGATTAAGGCCTCATTTGTTTGCACCTAATAGAGGTTTGAAAACGAATGACTCAAACTTCAGACGATTAAGTGCATTTATTTTTTATTAAGATTTTAGCTCTTAATAAGTCTAAGTAGGTCTTAATTTCAGATCTAGAACCAAGTCTTAATATAATTAATAGGTATTCTTATGTTGGATGATATTTACCACGTCTCTATCCACAATCCCCAATCACTATCACTACCACCTCTGTTACCACCATCATTGTCAACCACTACCCACCACCACCATCTACCGCCACCACCCATTGACAACCAATATTGTTACCAATCACTATGGTCAGCCGCTACAAAATCTACCGTCTTTATTATTCTAATCATATCCACTGAAAACGCTACACCAATTCTAATTCCATCACCATTATCAATTACTACCGACCAACTCATCTATCACAACTAGTACCACCTCCAACTACGACTAACATATCATCAGCCTCCATTCATTCTTCAGCCACCACCACCATGATTATCACAGGCATTGCCACCTCTACCATTACTTCAGCCACTACCATCACTACAATCTATCTCTAATAACAACTATCGACACTATCACAACTAACAACGTCTCCAACTATCACAAACACATCGTCAAACATTATGCATTCATTTTTCTGCCAGCACAATCAAAACTTTCAATAACTAACATCAACCAACTTCATATTTCAACCACCAACACCGCTATCAATCGTCACCGTCATAACAGCCACTAACAGTACCAACCATCTCTACCATTACAACTATCACCACCAACATTACTAGTCACTAACATCAATCATTACCACCACCAATAACAACAACAAAAACCATCTTCATTATCACAAAAAACATAAATACTGTAGTTTTTTTTCAATCAAATAATAATTTTGTTGTATTAAATTAAATATTTTTAAATATATAATTAATTTTTTATATAAATTATATTTTTTATTATACATACAATAAATAAATTTTACACATTTAGATGTTGAAAAACAATCTTAATCATTCAGTTTTCAAATCTAGAGACAATATCTTAATAATTCAGATGCACATTCAGATTCAGACCTCTGAATCTTAATAAAAACAAATGCAATCTAAATATATAATGTTTAAGATGGTAAGCACATCCAAGTGAATTTATAAAAAAAATTAATTGTTGAATTCTTTTGGGGGGAACGGGTTTGATTTCATAATTCTCCAATTAAGTTGTGAATGAAAAATGAGGGAACTTTTTTTCCATGCCGGAAGAAGGAAAGAAAATTGGTGAGTGTAAATTGAAAGACATTTTGCTAACTCTTGAGAGTTGAGTCGTCTGCAAGCTCTTTGTCGTTGTCATTGTTGCTTATCTCAAATAATATATATCAAAATTAAATTGTCTGATCAAAGTCGAGAATAAATGGCAAAGACAGGGAACATGTCTTCTTCTCAATTCTTTTTAATTTTCATGCTCTATTCATATGATAATTAATTTGACTTATATCTAACTAACATATGGACAATATTTTTTGAGACCCCATATGTTAATTATTAAAACCAAGTATACTTCATATGATAATTAATTGAACACAACAAGATATTACGACTATATTCGATGGATAAGATCTTTTCATTCTTAAGTAGAGGTTCGAATTTAAATTTTGAATATAAAAAAATACAATTAGCAATTCCCCTTTTAATAAATCTTTCGATGCATGAATCAGAATTGAGATCAAATACAAGTATCACGATATCAAATAAGAAATAAGAAAGTTACTTGAACAGGAAACTACGATTGCAATAAATGGATAAAATCTCTACGTTCTTAATTAAAAATTTCTAATTAAGAACGTGAATATAAAACTAAGTTTAGAAGAAAACATTTCCCTTTT
>NW_025822416.1:0-1573 GCF_002878395.1 Capsicum annuum
GAGTTAAAGTGTTGTGGGTTGTTTAAATGCTTAAAATTTTATTATAGGAAATAAGAGAGTGAATTCTTTTCTAATGATCATGGATTATATATTGTTTATGATGTGTTAAGAGGGTGTTTTCGTATGGTAATCTTGCATTGTGTCAAATTAACAACTTTCATGTGTTTTTGAGTAATACAAAAATGATATGGAAACCATATAATTGTACTATTGAGTGGGGACTGTTTTGATTTAAACTCAAATGGAACTTTATAGCATGACTCTCTCTCATATAAATTTTAAAAACTTTGGATGGTCATTAACATGATGATAAGTAAAAAGGGCTACAGATATGTTATGATGAATTTGAATGACTTGCAAGTCGGGGTATGATGGTATCCAGTGATAACGTGCCCTTAATAAAATAAGTATTAGATTCTTTAAAATTATGAAGTATGGTTTTAAAGAAATAAAAATTGGGCTTAAGTGATATAGCTGGTTACCCGAAGAAGACATTTAAGTGTAAGGGCTCATTACTAGAAATCATGGTTTAATGATACGAGTATTATCCTGAAAAAGGATAACTAGAAAATCATGTTAGGGTGATGCCACGATATACCTACAAGGGGGTGTACCGACTTATGAACAATATAATCCTTGTGGCAAACTTGTATTGGGTATACCGACTAGCTCAGAAGAAAAATAAAGAGTGAATCAAGGTCGTCAGAATTGTTTTGAAATCCGCTAAAGTATGCCCATGTGTTTTTCTTACTTATAATATGTTCCCTGTTATTTTGAAATGCTCTCACCTACATTGTATAAAAATATGCTATTTTGGGTTGTTTCACATACGAGTAAATTTATATTGACCCCCTATATTTCAAGATCTGATATTCAGTCCTGGGGTCCCGCTAAGCAGTAGATCATTGTCAGATATTTGGAGTTGGTGAGCCTCCCTTATTTGGAAGCCTTGTCTCATGTGATTATTTTAATTGTTTTTAGTTCATGGTCCGATCGGTGGCCTTGTCCCAAATCTAGATAGATGTTGTTTTCACTTTAGTAGTAATTTTGCAGACTTGTATTGGATGGTTTTGGGTATTTTTGAACTTATTGTTTAGTTGTTATGATAAGATAAACATGTTTCTATTTTATTTTTCTATATTTCCATTGTATATGAATCATGCATATGATTACCAGTTAAAAGGGCTCTCGGGCCTTCATGGTTTGGGATACCCATTGCGGCCAGGGTATCAATTTAGGTTGTGATAAACTTGGTATTAGAGCACGGTTCATCGTCCCAGGGTGTCTGCAAAATCGGATTGGGTAGATTTTTTTTTATGGGTATTTAGTGCGCCACACTTATAAGGGGGAAACTACTAGGCGTTTAGGAATTTCACTCTTTTCTTCATATCTTAGCTCGTGCTTTATAGTCTGAATGTCCCCTTAACTCATGATTTCATATATTTCATAGATTCATCTTGCCTCCTCATATATTAAACAAGTATAACACTCATGTTGATGATATTCGCCCTACACATGGGATGCAGACCCATAATAAAGCTCATACTATAGATTTTGTTGCTACTCAGGGAGT
>NW_025822417.1:0-1004 GCF_002878395.1 Capsicum annuum
TTAATTGAATATTTTAGAACGAAAGATATAGAATATTTAGAATACCTCCAAAATAATATACAAGAATTACAAAAACTAAGAGAAAAAAACTAAAGAATATTACAGTAATGCATTTAATCAAATACCATCTAATCACCCCCAAGATATGAACATTAATAAAATTAAAATAAATATACTAAAAATAAAAATGTTTAGAGAAGTTAAGAAATATCCACACACAAATAAAAATAGATTGATTAGAACTATAATAACTATAATAGATCTATTTATTACCCAAGTTATCCGCACCCCCTACAAATATAGATGTTAATGGTGTCTTGAAGGCCATGTTTTGAGTTCATATGTTTCTTGTTATTTCTCTGTTAACGTTTATTATTTAAGCTTTGCCTTTTTAACTCGTGTTATTAAGTCTTTGTGCTTTGTTTCTCGTGACTTATTTAGTTCATGTTAGTTGAGATTTACCTTACTTATCTTGATTTTTTTCTAGAAATAAATTATCTACTTTGATTTGGTTTAAGGTATTATACTCAGTTTTTCTTATCCACTGTTGTCAAATGAGATTACTTGAGCATATTAAGTCTGATATTGTGTGGTTTTAGAATTATTTTCAGCAATTTCAAAACTCTCCCCCCCTCAATTCTATAATTTGTTATAATCATTAGTGATTTAGCTCTTTTAAACCAACATGCATTAGTTAGATTTTAGTCGAACTACTCATGTTGCTTAAAATTAAGTCTCCTGGAATATAGTTTTTCTGATCCGTGTATTGAATCAATTAGATTCCTAAATGAACACAAGATTATCATTGTTGTATGAGGTAAAATATTTTATGGTCTATCTTCTGATGGTTTGCCTAAAATATTAGAAAGTATGTCGTGCATTTATGTCTACATATGTTGGTCTAGTCTATGCTAAAGAATGGTCATTCGTTAAAGTTTCCTACACAAGCTCCTAGCTAATGGAATTTATTTTTTCTTGTTAGTCTTGTATTCCCCAATTTCGTG
>NW_025822418.1:0-1838 GCF_002878395.1 Capsicum annuum
ATATGAAAAGCTAATTTAAAAAACATATAAACTAAAAGAGAAAATCTTCTATAAATCAGACTTTTTTTAGAACTATATTGTGGATGCTATTGTGTTGTTATATGAGAAAAAGGGATAGAGGTTAAAAATCTTTCCTCCGCAAAAGGGGTTATCCAAATATAAAAGAAAATTATATTTAAAAAAAAAAAAAAAAAAAAGTAATTATGGTATTACTTTTATATTTTTAAAAAAATATAAAATTTAAATTTAATAAAAAAATCAGTAAAAATCCTAACACCCCACACTTGTAGGTATATTAGCGTTTCGATTTGCATATCTTGAAAAAGTGGTCAACCTCCCAGAGAGTAAAATCGGCTAGGGCTTGGATTAGGAAGTTATTCCTACACTTTAGGTGCCATTATTTATCATATATATTTTTCAGGATAATTAACTTCAGCTAAATCCAACTTCAGTTCAGTGCTTGATTCAGTTTCTTAACATTACCTCAGCTCCTCGATTTCAGTACTTAATTAAATAAACTACTTAGCCATGTTAATACATTTTTTATGATTGTTTCGCGCAAAGATAATCTAGTTCTTGGGTTTTGGGGGGGGGGGGGAGGGGGGGAGGGGTCAATGAGTCTTCTGAGAAGATTTAGAACCATAACTATTTTGGAAACTTAATTAAGGTCATACCTGTTTAATTTTTCTTTCATTTATTCTCTAGGAGGGTCAATGAGTCTTTTGAGAAAATTTAGAATCATACCTATTTTGAAAACTTAATTAAGGTCATACCCACTTAATTTTTTTTTTATTTAATTTTTACAATTTAGGGTATAGAAAAAGTAAAAAGTGAGGTAAGATTGTGGGTCTGGGTCTCTTTAACATTCTTAATAGTTGGGATAAAATATAAGTTTGTAAAAATAAAACGATGTCCTCTTTTATATTTATTAAATATACATTCCTTTTAAAAATTTATTTAATAAATTTAACAACTTCTCTCTCTGCTTAAATATTTCTCTTCCGAATATTTCTTTATACTTGTTAAGAATTCAAACGTCTTTCTCCATTGTTCCTCCCCAAGTCAAAATCTTTCATCTTCTCTTACTCAGGTAAGTTTAATCTCTTCTTCCCGATCAGTTTTAGATCCATTTTAGTATATTTTTTGTTGCTTTTTTGTGTAGCGATTCTTGGGTTTCACAAAAATTACATTGTTCTTGATCAAATTAGTCAAAATTTAAAAGTTTTTAGTTGATATTCTTGATTCTGCATTTTTAATTGTGTTTTGCTATGGATAATGGCTAGAAGTTTTTTTTATTTTCTTATATTTAGATTGCCTATGGATTTTGAATTTTTCTACTGAATTAGATCGATTTTAATGGTGTTCTTATTGTTGTCAATTGCACTGTTAATATCTAAAATAGTTGCTACTTAATTTGCATGTTTGATTTGAGTCATTTCTCTGTTTATGTTAATAGACAAATGGTCGATAGATCAACTACTACAGATTTATTTTTTCTTGTAGATCATAAAGGGTTAAAGTTCATAGAGCAGTTAAATAGGTTGCTTCGACTGCTTCTAGCAGTAGGAAGCGACACGCCGAAGAAGTTTCTAAAATTTTGAAGAGGAAAAAAATTATAGTCGAAGAACTCAAGTTGAAAAGTGAATCAAAAATCATTATCGAGATTGGCAAATTCAAGGACAGTAGTGCATAGAAGAATGATGATGTTGAGGATAATAAAAGAAAAATGAAGGAGAAAGTGAAAGTGATAGCGGTGAAGATGAGAACTGGAGAGATAGTGAAGACGGGGAGGATGATGATCCCTTGTCCTTATCAATTTGTGCAAGAGATATATTCAT
>NW_025822419.1:0-3647 GCF_002878395.1 Capsicum annuum
GGAAGATTAGGGTTCTTGATGAAACCCTAATTAGATATTCTTGAGAGAATTGGAAGAGAAAAATGATGAAATTAGGGTTTTGGAAGTGGGTTCTCATATTTATAGAGGCTCACAAAAGGTGGGAAATGACCAAAATACCCTTGCAAAAACATCTCTAAATTGCTAAAAAATGGCTGATGACATTTGTGACAGGTCGTCAAACCTGTGATAGGCCGTCACAAAATGTCATCACAAAAGGATGGATTTTATGATTTTCGGCCTAATTGTGACGACCTTTTGCCACAAGCCGACAGACCTATGATGGGCCGTCACAAAATGTCGTCACATATTTTCCAGACTGACATGCTGGAGTAAAATAGGCATAACTCTTTGCTCCGGTATCGGATTTTGGCGAAATTGGTATCGTTGGAAAGATAATTCAAAGATATTGCATTTGATATATAGTAGGTCCTCTAATTCGATATATTCGAGGAGTATGGTCTATTGAAGTTGACCCAATTTTTTATGGTCACTAAAACTTGAACAATAGGAAAGCTTTCAACTCGTCCATGAGTTAGGGGACCTCTATGATCTTAATTCATGATCAAATAAATTCCCACACGATTCAAAGTATTTCATACTTGGGAGAATATTTTTAAAATATTTTGACTTGGATTTTTGGTTTACCAAATACGCTCTAAGGCTCAGACTGGAAAAGGATTTTGCGGGGCATTACATATACCTCAATTGTTATACAAGAAGAAATAATAACAAGACATAGAAATTAATAAATAATTTTAATAGTTCCATATAACAAGAACAATCCCATCTAATTACCCAACTTACATCCATTTTTATCCATCCAAACACCATGTTTGAAGGCCTAAACATGATATATCCTATCCATCTATGTCATATTTATGTTTTCTAATTCATGTCTAAACTACTTAGTTAACCTAACTTACTTAGATGCAAAACAATTAATATAAAGGTATTAACGCAAATTTTGGCTCCATGCAAGCAAATATGGATGTCAAATCCCAGGAAATCCATGAGTTTCACCCTAATAAAGCATAATTGTCCTTGTCTAAGGTTCCATGGCTTAGAGGCAACCCTAGGGGTTTTTTAGAAGACTCCTTCATCTTTTATTTCAATTGAAAGAGAGAAGGAAAAATATTAAATTGCATTTTGAGATTTCGATCCAGTCATCCTCAATAATAATATACATATTCCTATAGAGACCCTGCTATAGAAGGAAAATTTCTATTATAGTGGGATAATGTCAGCCCGACCCTAAGATTTCAATTTCAAAATTATTTAACTTGGATTATGCCACGCAAGCTTGCAAATGTATTTTTGATAATTCTTGTATGTTGAGCCTTTATCAAGACATCTCTTACTTAAGGACATATGAGGTTATTATAGTTACTACTGTAGTGGTTAATTAACAATTGTGATGGTACCTGACAGTAGCTCCCTAATTTTTATTCTCTTATAGCTTTTAAATTTCTTCCCTCCTATAGTACCTGATATGGTTTCTAAATTTATAATTGTGATGTTTGCAGGATTATCATGGACCACCAACCATGCTACCAAATATTTTCCAACACCAAATATAATGACCATTATAAGAAAGGGTTGCACATTAAAGGTTTTCTTCGCGAGAAAGGTTTTGTTATGAAAGATGTTGAGGATGAGTTATCAAATATTAAAGAACAATTAAAGGTCTATAGGTGGGGGATACTGAACCAATTCCATGACAACATGGAACTAGTGTGGGAATTTTACGCTCTACTCCTGACCATATTATAGTTTGTGCCTCTTCTTACCATTCGCATTGGGGGGGGGGAGTCCAAATAGATGTTGCCACTATTAATAATGCTTGGGAGGTTCCAAGCCTCTCAAATATTGCTTTTTGAAACCAAAATTATGAGTTGGACTAGAAGTGAGTGACCCAAGTCTTAGTACTAGAAGATAAGGCTAGTTGGTGAAGCGGTCCAGCGTCGAAAGAACTAAGTGTCTATTTTTGGTTGAGGATAAAGTGTGGTTGTAGCTGGTGTTACAAAGGATTCATATTTTAGGGAAATATTATAGATGTGGTTTTCCACCAAGCTTATGGTGGTGGCATTTGTTCTGGTAAGGATTGAGATGAACATGGGGGCACATATCATGGATGAGTGAAAGCCCTTTTATGCTAGGAAGAGGTTGGCGAGAGATGTTTTTTTGACTTCCTTGGTCACCCCAATATGTAATAGGATGGACATGCCTAGAGAGGATAATAACATCATGGAAGAGTCTGATGAAGGATACAACTCATTAAGGGGTAGGGGAATACAAGGAGGTAGCAAGAAAAAGAGAAAAATGAGGAAAGAAGGGGAGAGTAGTTGGGCCAGTGGGTCGAGGATTCTGGAAACATTTTACTCAAGCTCCTACTTCTCTGGGAAGTTGGGGCCGACCAACTAGGCTATCTAAAGAGGACTTAACTTCCCCTCCCAGGTTGGATCCTTTAAGTTCGACTACCCATGTGGACCCATATATGCATATGTTGAGCTTTGTAATGAGCTAGATGCGGAGAAAAAGAAGCACCGCTCTCAAGACTGTATGATAGTGAGGATTGATAGATGGTATAGGCGATATTCAAGTGTACCTCCCCTACCAAGAAACTCCCAAAGATAAAAAGGAATAATATGGAGGAGTGTTCATTCCATAGACTAATAGAAGAGGAGGGATCTGATGCCTTGAGCCTCGAAAATGACACACTAGCTAGATATCCCTCGTATTTTATGTTTTATGGATTTGGATTTGGTTTGCCCCTATTTAGGGCTTATAAACAATTAATTTCTTTATTTTTCTTACATTTTTAGACATCGTTCACCATCATACTCCAATAATAATAGTTGTAGCTTAAATTGCATATCAAAAATTATTCTTATCTGTATCAATTGCAAATACAAGGTTGCTTTGCAACTATTGCAAAATCACATAACTGGGAAAAAACCTAGTAGTCTATTATCTGGAGCCACTATATCGATTACTCTTACCATTATAGTGGTAACCTCCAGTGGTTTAACTTTTGTCTTCTAATCAGTCCTGGGCCATTTTTTGCTGCAAAATTCTTTCTCACAAGCACCTTAGTTGTTTATTATCTTTTAGTCTTATCACAACCCAATTTCTCAGGTCATGATGGTGCCTACTATAACCCACCAGTAGGCAAGCCAAACCCGTAGTCTGGAACAGCTAGTAACAGACTACTCAAATAGATGAAGAAAAGAATGTGAAATAACTGAAATACACAATCAATTACACAATATAATCCCAAAACCTGTGGTATCAGTACAAGAGCTGTTAATATAACAAGAATACAAAGTGAAATACCAAGGGAATTACACAGATGTAACTTATCTCTGAATGCAACTAAGAGACTAGTCAATACATAAGAGGGAGGAGAGTAATACTCCAAATGTCAAGAACTCACTCTAAATCTCTGAACCATAGTTGCTCACCAGGTGTCACAACCCAATTCACGAGTAGAAATGGGTTACTTCGGTAGAAATGATGAGCTGGTCCTAAATACATAAGCATAATTATAATCAACAGTGTTCCACTAAATGAAAACAATCGAATACGGATACCAATCCTATGGCTTGGTAATATCAGTACAACAGTAT
>NW_025822420.1:0-1066 GCF_002878395.1 Capsicum annuum
CTCATGAATCTTGTAAACAAACATGAATCAAAACTCAACAACACATTGAACATCAATTTCAACTCATACAAATCATTAACAACTCATAAACATAAAAAAATTTAGTTTTGAAAATGGTTCTTGAGCTTCTTGGATGAAAGGAACCCAAGAATCAACATCTACATACCTTAATCTTTGAAATTGGATGAATTCTAATGCTTGAAACTCTATCGGCACTTGTAATAAATATTTCTCGAAGCCCACACTACAAGGAACTTAATTCTTGAAGAAATTTTGAAGAATTTATGGATGAATTTTTGGAAGATTAGAGTTCTTGAATTGAAACCCTAGATATTCTCTCTTTAGAGAATTGGAAGAGAAATAGAGAAATTAGGGTTTGAATGAGGGTTCTCATATTTATAGAGACTTCCAAAAGGTGAGAAATGACCAAAATACCCTTGCAAAAACGTCCTTAAATTGCTGGAAAAAAATAGTTGACGACATCCGTGACAAGCCGTCAAGTTGGTGATAGGCCGTCATGAATTGTCATCACAAAAGGGTGAAATTTTGAGTTTCTGGTTAAAATTGACGACATTGGTGATAGGCCATCACGGGCGTGACGGCTTGTCACAAAATGTCGTCACCAGGGTTAGGAATCTGCCCTGGTCTGACGACATTGGTGATAGGCCATCACGGGCGTGATGGCTTGTCACAATTGTCGTCACTAGTTTCCCAGCCAGACATGCTGGAGTAAAATGGGCATAACTCTTTGATCCGATATCGATTTTTGACAAAATTGGTATAGTTGGAAAGATAATTCAAAGAGATTTATTTGATATATAGTAGTTCCTCTAACTCGATATATACAAGGAGTAATGGTCGATTGAAGTTGATCCAAATTTTACGGTCACTAAAACTTGAACGATAGGAAAGATTTCAACTCGTCCTTGAGTTAGGGGACCTTTATGATCTTAATTCATGCTCAAATAGATTCCTATACGATTCAAAGTATTTCATACTTGGGAAGATATTTCTAAAGCATTTAGACTCGTATTTTTTGCTTTACCAAATACGCTCTAAGGATCAG
>NW_025822421.1:0-1282 GCF_002878395.1 Capsicum annuum
ACTCCTATGAGTTGGTAGGTATTTCAGGATGTGTTTTTGGATAGGTTATTTCCACGTGAGATGAGAGAAGATAAGGTTGAGAAGTTCATGAACTTAAGAAAGGGCTCGATGATAATGAAGGAATATTGCCTTATGTTCACTCAGTTGTCTAAGTATGCTCTAGAGATGGTAGCTGGCCTTAGATCTAGTATGAGTAATTTGTCACTGGAGTATCTGATTTGGTAGTCAAAAAGTGTAGAAATGCCAGGATTATTGGGGATATGGATATTGCTAGGTTGATGACTCATGCTCAGTAGATTGAGGCAAAAAAGATAAAAAAAAAAAGAGAGAAGAGAAATAAGAAGGCTAGAACTAGACAGTTTAATATGGCCAACCAAGGTCTGGAGGAGGGAATAGTTTGCAGTTTCAAGGTCATTCATCTATGCCAACACTATTTTCAGCTAGTTCCCCTTCACCCAGAACCAAGCAGAAGCATTGGGGCAGGACTTTTATTTCCAGGTCTCAGAGTAGTATTGGTGAAAGACCCAGTTACTTACCATGTGCAAAGTGTGACAGAAATTATCCTGGTGAGTGTTTTGTATCATGATTGAAAGGCCAATATAGTGACAGATGCCTTTAGTGGATTGTCTATGGGTAGAGTTGCTCATGTTGATAATGATAAAAAGAAGTTAGTTTAGGAGGTTCATCAGTTGGCTAGACTAGGTGTTTGGTTGGTTGATTTAGCTGAAAGTAGTGTATAGGTTCAAAATAGTTCTGAGTCTTCTCTGTTTCCAAAGTAAAGGAGAAACAAGATAAGGATTTTAGTTTGGTTAGGTTGAAGGAGTCAGTCAGAGATCAAGAAGTAGAGGTTTTCTCCCAAAGGGGAAATAGCGTGTTGTGATACCTGGGTAGATTGTGTATGTCATCTGTTGGTGGTTGAAGGTAGTAGATTTTGGTGAAAGCACATAGTGCGAGTTACTTCATCCACCCAGGAACTATAAAGATGTACTATGATTTGCAGGAAATTTATTTATGGAGTGGCATGAAGAGGGATATGCTGAGTTTATAGCTATGTTTCTCAATTATCAATAGTTTAAGGTTGAGTATCAAAAGCCTGATGGCACCTTGTAGAATTTTAGTATTACCACTTGCGAGTAGGAAGAGGTGAATAGGGACTTTATGATAGGGTTTCCCCGTTTGCGTTGTCAGCATGATTTGATATGGGTTATTATAGACAGAATGACCAAGTCAACTTCTTTCTTGCTAGTTCATACTTCCTATTCAGTTGAGGATTATGCTAAGC
>NW_025822422.1:0-1295 GCF_002878395.1 Capsicum annuum
TACATCTTGTACATGAGTGGGTTTTGTAAGTAAGCATAGCATAATTCCATAAGACTAGTTCATGAGCAATGCAATAGCGTTCACAAGACACATTATCAACATAGATGACATTGAATCATAGAGGCCTATCATGAATCCTTCACTTAGTCACAATTTAGCTATAATGCATGATTTCTAGTCTCTTAGGTATTTTATCAAACACTTTACATGCGCAACTTAGGCATAGGTGTATATCATACAATTACTCATCATAAATAATCAAACTTACATGTTTTGAACTCATATGATGTCATAGATTCATAATAACACATAAAGATTCTATATTGGCATCATTCAACACATAAACATGATCAACAATCCATTCATAACATCAAAACCATAATATATAGTTTTAGAAAAATAAAGGGTTCTTAACTTCATGGACGAAAGGAGTCTATGAATTAACACACACATACCTTAGAAAGGAAACCTTGATGATTTTTTGGAGAGTTCTTGGATTGGGAAACTTAATTCTTAATTATCTTGGAAAAAGGCTTGAATCTTGATTTTGAGAGATGAGTTTGATGGAAACCCTAATCTTGTGGTTGAGAGTGTAAGAGAGGATTTTTAAGATGCTTAACTTAAGAAAAATGGAAAAAATTATGCCTCTTTAGGGTTGTAAGTCGTGGAAGATGAAGAAAAAGATCAAAACACCCTTATGAAATAATTTCTAAGTTGCTAAAAATCATAACTGACAACCAAGGCTGATAAGCCGTCAAATTTGTGATAAGTCATCAAAAATGTCATCAAATTTGTGATAAGTTATCACAAATGTCGTCACTTGAGAGCTGATTTCTGCCTAAGGCTGACAACCTCGTATAGGGTGTCACAAATATGGTAATCTATCACAAATTTCGTCATTTAGGAGCTAGTTTATTCCTAAGGATGACAACCTTCATGATAGAGCATCACAAATGTGATAAACTATGACGAATGTCGTCATACTATTTCCAGCCTGATATGCTGGAGTAAAAAAGGCATAACTCTTTGCTCCGATATCGGATTTAGGCAAAATTGGTATAGTTGGAAATCTAATTTAAAGATATTTCATTTAATATAGTAAATCATCCAGTTCATCATACACAACAAGTTATGATTGATTGAAGTTGACCTAAGTTTTGACGCTCACTAAAACTTGAACGATAGGAATGCTTTCAACTTGTACTTGAGTTAGAGGACCTCTATGATCTAAATTCATGCTTAAATATGTTCCCACACTACATAATTGATTAACACACTAAATTTATATAGGATTT
>NW_025822423.1:0-1088 GCF_002878395.1 Capsicum annuum
AAAACATGATTATATTCATAAATCCAAAACCCTTTTCTTAAAACATGATTTCTACACCCATGAGATTTTTAGAAAAATCCTGTGTGCCTTAGATTATGAACTTTGGATGAACACTTGCTTTTGGGACTCTATTTGAGCTTTTGATGGATGATTCTTGAATATCTTAGTTTGGGGATTCTAATTCTTGAATCAATTTTGGAATTTAATGGTGAAATTTTAAAGGATCTTGAATCTTAGGTTGAGGCCCTAGGGTTTGGTTCTTGAGATTATTTGAGAGAAAGGAGTATATTTTGGTGAATTTGGGGTTTAATCTTATATTTATGGAGCTATGGGGTGAAGGAAAAATACCAAAATACCCCTCCAAAACCATTTGAAAAATGCTGAATTTATCAGCTGACGACATTGGGCTGATGTCGTCACATATATGACAAGCCGTCAACTCATGTCGTCATAAAATGTTGAAATTTATGACTTTCTGCCTAAGTCTGACGACATTTTCTGATAAGTCGTCAGAAATGTTATAAGTCGTCAGAAATGCCGTCAGACAGTTGCCAGACTGATATGCTAGAGTAAAATGGGCATAAATTTTTGCTTCGATGTTGGATTTTGGAAAAATTGGTAGAGTTGGAAAGAAAACTAAAAGACCTTTCATTTTATATATAGTAGGCCACCCATTTCATCATATATAAGGAGTTATGGTCGATTGAAGTTGACCGAAGTTTTGACACTCACTAAAACTTGAACGATAGGAAAACTTTCAACTAGTCCTTAAGTTAGGGGACCTCTATGATCTCGACTCATGATCAACTATATTACCACACCACATTATTGATTAACACACAAAATTTTCATAGGATTTATGGATCTTGGATCATTTATGCATAGAAATGACGGTTTTTCATTCTAGCCCGAATTGCGGGGTATTACATTATCTCCCCCTTGGAATCATTCGTCCCCGAATGATGGGTAGGGATGTTGAAGATTAATAGTATGGAATAACGCGAACATGATGTGCCTTCTAAGAAAGTACATAACTGATAAAAAATATTTAAACTTCTATCATGAAACTGAATTCTGAGTTCACTTGA
>NW_025822424.1:0-1552 GCF_002878395.1 Capsicum annuum
CACGGAATTGCTTACATTTGATAACTAAGTATGAGTCAGTTGGGGCAAGTCTCTATGGCAAGCTGGTTTTATTGATTTTCTTAGAGGCTTGTCAGACTAGTATAGATGCTGGGAGTTGACTAATAAGTCGTATTTTGTTATCTTTATGAAATTCTTTTATTCTCGGATGATGATTACTTTGTTGATATTTGAGGGTTATTTATGGAAACCCCGTTGATTTGTGTTGAATTGAATGAAAATGGCTCAAAGTGTTAGCTTGGGGCTACTCGTAGCCTTAAGCACCGTGTGACGCTCCGGGACCCGTTTTCTGGGGCGTTATAACCTCCTACTATATAAGGCCTTAAATGAAGCGATACCAATACTAGAGTGATAACTGTTATTGCAGGAAAATACTACGAGAGGCAGGTTGTCAACCTAACTACCAGCATAATCAAACACACAAGCCCATAGCATATCTTCCAAGACCTAAATTATCCTTTCCACTTGACCATCTTTCTGCAGGTGGAAAGTAGTATTAAGGATCAGCTTAGTCCCCAATCTTCAATGGAATAACCTCCAAAATTGAGATACGAACTGAGTACCCCGATCGGATATGATGGAAAATGAAGTACTATGCTACTTCACAATCTTCTCAATGAACAACTTGGCATAATTGTTGTAAGAGAAATTAGTCCTCACTAGCAAAAAGTGAGCAAACTTTGTCATCCTATCCTCAATGACCCAAATTGAATCAAATTTCTTCTGAGACCACGAAAGACCAGTAACAAAATCCATATTGATTATCTCCTATTTTCACATCGGTAGCTCAATCTCTTGAGTCAACCCACTGAGCCTCAAGTTCTCTACCTTTACTTGCTAACACACCATGCACTTAGCCACAAAATTGGCCATATCCCATTCATATTATTCCACCAATAGATTTCAATAAAATCATGATACATTTTCGTCAAACTAGGATGAACATTATAATGCGACTCATGAGCTTTAACTAAAATTCATCCTCATAACCTATTAACATCGAGAACACACAACCTGCCTTGGTACCTCAAGATACCATCACCAACAATCACAAAAACCATCACTATCTACCTACTTATATCATTCTTGATTTGCATCAGAATAGGATCCAACACTTGCTTCTTCTTTACTTTAGCACCAAGAGATGACCTGCCACCCCTTGAACAATCATAAGATGGGAGCCGAAGTCAACTTATCTATCAGCTTCTCAAAACTACCCTCAAAAGCATCAGACCATAAGAATTTTACCTTTTTCTGAGTCAACTTAGTCAAGGAGGCAACGATAGAAAAGAAACTTTCCACAAACCTTCTATAGTGACAAGCTAAACCCAAGAAGCTCCGAATATCTGTTGAAGTCATGGGTCTAGGCCACTTCTGAACCACTTCAACCTTATCTGTATCCACTATGATCCCTCACTAGAAACAACATGACCCAGATATGTCATAATATTCAAATAGTTCTCACACTAGGCAAACTTTCCGTACAACCGCTGATCCTTTAGGGTCTAAAAAATAAGGCGTAGGTGATAAATAT
>NW_025822425.1:0-1428 GCF_002878395.1 Capsicum annuum
ATATTTATCACCTACGCCTTATTTTTTAGACCCTAAAGGATCAGCGGCTGTACGGAAAGTTTGCTTAGTGTGAGAACTATTTGAATATTATGACATATCTGGGTCATGTTGTTTCTAGTGAGGGATCATAGTGGATACAGATAAGGTTGAAGTGGTTCAGAAGTGGCCTAGACCCATGACTTCAACAGATATTCGGAGCTTCTTGGGTTTAGCTTGTCACTATAGAAGGTTTGTGGAAAGTTTCTCTTCTATCGCTGCCACCTTGACTAAGTTGACTCAGAAAAAGGTAAAATTCTTATGGTCTAATGCTTTTGAGGGTAGTTTTGAGAAGCTGATAGATAAGTTGACTTCGGCTCCCATCTTATGATTGTTCAAGGGGTGGCAGGTCATCTCTTGGTGCTAAAGTAAAGAAGAAGCAAGTGTTGGATCCTATTCTGATGTAAATCAAGAATGATATAAGTAGGTAGATAGTGATGGTTTTTGTGATTGCTGGTGATGGTATCTTGAGGTACCAAGGCAGGTTGTGTGTTCTCGATATTAATAGGTTATGAGGATGAATTTTAGTTAAAGCTCATGAGTCGCATTATAATGTTCATCCTAGTTTGACGAAAATGTATCATGATTTTATTGAACTCTATTGGTGGAATAATATGAATGGGATATGGCCAATTTTGTGGCTAAGTGCATGGTGTGTTAGCAAGTAAAGGTAGAGAACTTGAGGCTCGGTGGGTTGACTCAAGAGATTGAGCTAACGATGTGAAAATAGGAGATAATCAATATGGATTTTATTACTGGTCTTTCGTGGTCTCAGAAGAAATTTGATTCAATTTGGGTCATTGAGGATAGGATGACAAAGTTTGCTCACTTTTTGCTAGTGAGGACTAATTTCTCTTACGACAATTATGCCAAGTTGTTCATTGAGAAGATTGTGAAGTAGCATAGTACTTCATTTTCCATCATATCCGATCGGGGTACTCAGTTCGTATCTCAATTTTGGAGGTTATTCCATTGAAGATTGGGGACTAAGCTGATCCTTAATACTACTTTCCACCTGCAGAAAGATGGTCAAGTGGAAAGGATAATTTATGTCTTGGAAGATATGCTATGGGCTTGTGTGTTTGATTATGGTGGTAGTTAGGTTGACAACCTACCTCTCGTAGTATTTTCCTGCAATAACAGTTATCACTCTAGCATTGGTATCGCTTCATTTAAGGCCTTATATAGTAGGAGGTTATAACGCCCCAGAAAACGGGTCCCGGAGCGTCACACGGTGCTTAAGGCTACGAGTAGCCCCAAGCTAACACTTTGAGCCATTTTCATTCAATTCAACACAAATCAACGGGGTTTCCATAAATAACCCTCAAATATCAACAAAGTAATCATCATCCAAGAATAAAAGAATTTCATAAAGATAACAAAATACGACTT
>NW_025822426.1:0-1901 GCF_002878395.1 Capsicum annuum
CAGTTCATCCAGTCTTCTATGTCTCTTTGCTCAAGAAGTGCATAGGTGACCCAGCAGTTGTAGTCCCTATTCAGAGTATTGACATTCAAAATATCCTCTCTTATGAAGAGATTCCAGTTGAAATCCTCGACTATCAGAATCATAGGTTGAGGAATAAAGAAGTCCCTCTAGTCAAGGTTATTTGGCGGAATCAGTCCATAGAGGGAGCTACTTGGAAGGCAGAAGCAGACATGCAAATCAAGTACCCTTATCTTTTCTCCGCTAATTCAGACTTAGCTTGAGGTAACCATTTTCCTTAAGCTTATTCAGTTACATGTTCAAAATTGCAGTATAAAATTGGTATCAAGTATCAGTGTATATCTTATCATGCATTTATGAGTTCAGCTTATCAGTCATGCATCAGATATGCATGTTTAGTTGGGATATATTCAGTTTAGAATTCAATTCAGTCCTAAAATCATCTGCCAGTTGAGCATGATCAGTTTATGCATTGTTTTATCTTTTCTCCCCTTTCAAGCAGTCATCATTCGAAGATGAATGTTTCCAAGGGGGAGATATTGTAATACCCCAAAAAATCGAAACAAATATTAGAGCCATTTACCAAGCTCATGCATAGTACATAATGGTTATTTTATAGTTTTATGAGTAGGTTAGATGTATGTTAAGGCTTCAAATAACTCCCAGCTATCAGACGAATCAAAATATTCCTTACCGATTGAATTCCTGAGAAGGATATTGGAATAGTCAAATTAAAATGTGCATATCTCTCATTATACTTGGAATTTTTGAGCTCATGACCTATCCAAAGATATATAATTTAATTATATTTCCAATAATACCAATTTTACCTAAATCTAATTTTGGAATAAAGATTTATTCCTATTTTACTCCAGCATATCAGGCTGGAAATAGTGTGACGACATTCGTGGTAGTTTACTACATTTCTGACGCCCTACCATAAAGTTCATCACCCTTAGGCAGAAATCATCTCCTAAGTGACAACATTCGTGGTAGCTTACAACATTTGTGATGCCCTACCACGAAGGTCGTCAGCCTTAGGTAGAAACCAGCTTCTGTGTGACGACATTCGTGGTAGCTTACCACATTTGTGATGCCCTACCATGAAGGTCGTCATCCTTAGGCAGAAACCCGCTCCTAAGTAATGACATTAATGGTAGCTTACCACATTTGTGACGCCCTACCATGAAGGTCATTAGACTTAGACAGAAACCATCAATTCCAGCTCCTGTGTGACGACATTTTTTACGGCTTGTCCCATCTTTGATGCATTTTCACAAATGTCATTAGCTATGATTTTCAGCAACTGAGAATTTATTTCATAAGGGTATTTTGGTCTTTTCCTTAACCTTCCACGACTTATAACCCTAAAGAGGCGTAATTTTTCCCATTTTTCTTCTGTTAAGCATCTTAAAAATACTCTCTTACACTCTCAACCAAAAGATTAGGGTTTTCTCTCAAGATCGTATCCTCAAGAGCAAGCCTAAGAAATTCTTCAAGAACCTTCAGAAATATTAGATCTCTTTTAATATAAAATCACTAAGGTATGCGCAGTGTTCATCTATTGATCCAATTCATTCAAAAAGCTTAAAAACCATATTTTAAATATTATTTTATAAACTTTTTGTGGTGATATGAGTATGTACATATTGACGATTGTTGTTTGAGTTTCAATGTGATGTCTAAAGGTGTTTTCATGGAATATATATGTTTGTTATTTGAAAATCATGAAGTTTAGGTGGTTTAATATGGTGCAAGTATGAAACTCACCTATGCCTTAAAGAATGCATGCAAGGTATTTGATAAAATGCTTAGGATGCAAGAAATTCATGTGTGTATGGTTCTATGATGTCTAAATGACAAGTACATATTAACTATATACT
>NW_025822427.1:0-2405 GCF_002878395.1 Capsicum annuum
AATTCATGCTTGATTATCTTTAAATCATAATTGAGTGTTTTCAACAATCCCATGTAGTTTTAGGATAAACCCCCGTACCTCTATTTCAGATAATAATGAATGATTCTTGAAGCTTACGAATTGGGAATTCCAAATCTCTAATTATCTTTAAAAACCCACAGTTGAATCTTGAATTATTTGAGATTCTTGTTTGAAAACTTAGAGAGCGTTCTTGAGAAATCTGGATGACTGTGAATGTATTCTGGTGTCTTTGGGATTAAATCCCATGTTTAGGCTGATAAGGGGGTGGAGAATACCCAATATACCCTTAATGAGACAGAATAAAAATATAACTGGGAGCCCGATTTTATGGGCCACCGCGATGCGCCACTATCGCGGTGGCTCACTAGAAATTAACGAATGGGATTCTTGGGGTTACCGCGACGTGGAGCCATCGCGTTGTCCCACTGGTTGAGACCTGGAAATTCAGCGCGATGTGCCATAATCGCGCTAGGCTATTGGAATTTGATAATTGTTAAATAGACCACCTCTGCGACGCGCCAAGCACCAAAATGACAGTTTTCATTTTAGCCCAAAATACGGGGTGTTACACTATCTCCCCCTTGGGATCATTCATCCCCGAATGATGGGTAGGAATGTTGAAGCTTAAAGGTATGGAATAACGCGGGCCTGATGTGTCTTCTAAGGAGGATATAACTGATCTGAAACATTTAAACTTCTATCGTGAAACTGAAGTCTGAGCTGACTTGATTTTTACTTGCTTCAAAGAGCTGATTCATGCTGAGAGTTTAGGATTTCCTTGAAATGTTCATAATCCAATCATTCATATTGAATTAAGAAGTGATAACTTATGTAAGTACAAATCATGAGGCAACAAGACATAGATCGTACAAAGGTATTACACTGTCTGAGCTAAAATAGCTGGAAAAATTTAAGATAATGTATTGAACTCTTATGAACTGAGTCATGACTAAATAACTGAATCTGAAATATAATGCTTTGACTGAACTGAAAGCACAACTTACATGGATGGAATAGATTATCTCCTGGGATGGTCATACGCATGAGACTTCGGATAGTAGGACTAGGTGAAAAGGTGGAAGACCACTGTAACTTGTCTGCCTGACTTCAAACTAAGTTGCTGGATATACAGACGAAATTATACTGGACACTTATACTTAACTGGAGTATCTCTTCAACACTCTTTCTAAAGGAGTTCTAGTAGCATTAGGGAGCAAAGAATCTCTGACATGAGTTACACAAAACATCCAATTAAGGAATCACAAAAATAACGCTACTCTATAGCATGGAATATAGATATATAACTCATAAACTAGGCTACTAGAATTTGCTAATTGTAAAATAGACCACCTTCGCGATGTGCCAAGCACCAAAATAACGGTTTTTATTCTAGCCCAAAATACGGAGTGTTACATTATCTCCCCCTTGGGATCATTCATCCTCGAATGATGGGTAGGAACGTTGAAGCTTAAAGGTATGGAATAAAGCGGACCTGATGTGTCTTCTAAGGAGGATATAACTGATCTGAAACATTTAAACTTCTATTGTGAAACTGAATTCTGAGTTGACTTGATTTTTACTTGCTTCAAAGAGCTGATTCATGCTGAGAGTTTAGGATTCCCTTGAAATGTTCAGATCCAATCATACATATTGAATTGAGAAGTGATAACTTATGCAAGTACGAATCATGAGGCAACAAGACTTAGATCATACAAAGGTATTACATTGTCTGAGCTAAAATAGCTGAAAAAATTTAAGATAATGTGTTGAACTCTTATGAACTGAGTCATGACTAAATAAATAAATCTGAAACATGATGCTTTGACTGAACTGAAATCGCAACTTACATGGATGGAATAGATTATTTCTTGGGTTGGTCATACGCATAAGACTTTGGATAGTAGGACTGGGTGAAAAGGTGAAAGACCACTGTAACTTGTCTGCCTGACTTCAAACTGAATTGTTGGATATACAGATGGAATTATACTGGACACTTATACTTAACTGGAGTATCTTTTCAACACTCTTTCTAAAGTAGTTCTAGTAGCATTAGGGAGCAAAGAATCTCTAACATGAGTTACATAAAACATCCAACTAAGGAATCACAAAAATAACGCTACTCTATAGCATGGAATATAGATATATAACTCATAAACTAGGGATATATATCATGCTAGGCTACTAGAATTTGATATTTATTAAATAGACCACCTCCGCGACGCGCCAAGCACCAAAATGACAGTTTTCATTCTAGCCCAAAATACGGGGTGTCACAATGGAGTTGTTCACAAACCGGGTATTTCAGCGAAAGAATATTGATTTATCCAGAGAAATAAATTTCATCATACAAATAGTATAGGTCATCATCGCTATCTACATATGAA
>NW_025822428.1:0-3112 GCF_002878395.1 Capsicum annuum
CATGAGTCTTTGATTTATGAATTCACGACTTAGTGTTCTAATGAACTGAGTTTCTCATAATAAGAATACATATCTAATGCCTAATTGATGAGATGAATCTATGCATATCTAATGCATAATTATATGACTAGTATGATACATGAATGCATGACAGAAAGTCCTGATAAGCTGATCACGTATATCTAATGCATGAATATATGACTGAACGGGCTCAGGAACATGAGGCTGAACATGCAATGGTAAAGGTAGCAAGTTTGAACTGAAAACTAAGCATGAAATTGAATACAAATTTTGGTACTAAAATTTGAACATGGAAACGAGTAAGATCAAAGAAGATTGTCACCTTGAACTGAAAATATCGATGAGTCTGAGATTAATCACTCAATAGGCATTAGCAGAAACATAAGAATATAACTGAGTCTGGAACGTGATACATGAACTGAACTGATTCTGCAATGCATGACGTGGATAGAGTATCATTTTATGGACTAAACTAAGCCATTGAGTACATGGCTTACTACTAAATTTTAGATCTAGAGGGTCAGCTCATAAATAACACTTCCTCCAAGATTGATTCATCAAAGAAATTAACATGTTTAAATCATGAAAGTTTGGGGGCTATAATGTATATCCCCCCTTGGGATACTATGTCCCTCAAAGAATGCTGGACTAACGTTGCTGAGATAATTAGAAAGTTGAGGCGATGCACAAGGCATCTACAAACTAGATTATAACTAAACCTCGATAGTCTGGGACTAATGCATAATGCATGAACTGAACTGAACTTGCAACTACTAGAAGGTTCTACTTAGAATAGCTACATTCCTTGAGATCTTTGATAGCATGAATAGATGCAAGGATGAGAAAACAAACTATACAAATCTGACTGCTTGATTGCTAAACTGACTTGCTGGCTTTACTAACTAACTCATGCTAAAATATATGTCCAAATTAGAGAAAGAGATCTAATAATGCATACCATGAATATGAAAGACTGGTAACGTACCCGAATCTAGGTCAGGGAAACTTTTTGGATCATGACGGGTCTGGAGTGCAAAAATTCTATTCTGACGCTGACCACTCTTGGTGCCTTACTGATGCAACTCTTTACCCCTCTGTGCTAGAACTATACACTCTTGCATCCTGTGGCCTGTCTTTCCATACCCAAAGCATACATCACTACCTGCCCTACATGTACCTAGGTGATTCTTACCACACTCTTTGCAAAGCAGATAAGTTAGACTTCTATTCTCACTACCCTGGGCCTCGGAGCCTATCAGTCTATCATGACGGTCATTTCTGGTGCACTAGCGAAGGATGGAGCTAGGGGTGAAAACTTCTGACTATGCTGAGAACGGTTACCACCCTGTGACTTAGGCTGAGCAAAGCTGAAACTACCTGTACTTTCTCTCTTACTCTATTTCTCTCGCATTCTAATCTTTTACTCCTCTATCTGTTGAGTATGAGTCATAAGTATGGCTAAAGTCATATCACTATTCAACTTGGCAGATCTGCACTCGTTTACCATGCTATCGTTCACCCCTAACACGAACTTACTCATCTTGGATCTACTGTATGCAACCACATGAGGGGCATATCTGGCTAATTGAGTAAACCTAAGAGAATATTCTTTCACTATCATACTGCCCTACCTGAGGTTGATGAACTCTAGCACCTTAGCTTCTCTAAACTCTAGTGGGAAAAATCTATCATAGAAAGTAAAGGCAAATTTCTCCCACTTTATAAAACCTGGATCATCTAACCTTTCCGACTTCCACTGTTTGTACAAAGTATAATCCATATCCTACAACTAATATGTAGCTAACTTAGCACTTTCTATAGGAGTCACCCCAATAATATCTATCACTTTCTGAATCTGATCTAAGAATTCCTGTGGATCCTCATCTGACTTAGACCCCGTGAAAGAAGAAAGATTTATTCGAGTACAATCCCAAATTCTAGCTATAGTAGAATTAGCCACTGGATTGGCCAGAATAACAGCTAGTCATTCATTCTGGGTAGCAACTGACTGAGCAAGAGTGGTGAATACGTTCCTGAAATCTGAATGAGAAACATGATCGTCTAAAGAGTCTTTGGGTTGAGGGGTTGACTAATTACCATTTCTTCTTTTAAGAGGCATGTTCTGTAGAAGAAAGGGAGAAATGGATTAGACTGTGAGTTACATGAGACTATGCTTACTGGCATGACATAAATACTGAAAGAAGGGAAATCATTCCTAAAACATCTTCCTCCTACACATAAGTGTGGTGCACAACACACGCATGTATAAGACTCTAATAGATGCAACTTTCATACTTTCTAGGACTCTAATAAACCTTAGGCTCTAATACCAAGTTTGTAACACCCTAATTTTCTAAATCGAAATGTTACACGGTGCTTATAGCCCAGAAGGAACACAAGCTAACCCATGACTGATATTTGTACCTGTATACTATAATATATGACATAATAATATAGAAAAACATAAACAATAGGCCATAAGGTTCAACTGAATAAAATATCTGACAAACGTAATATCCATATGGGGGCAAATCCCTAAAAACAATTGAAGTCTGAATCAAATCTGAACTAAATCTGAAAGCCTCTAAATACTATCTGAGTAAGGAGTTGAAGGAACATGTCTCCAACTAACTTTATCTAGCAAAATTGAACTGAAATAATAAATAAAAAAATAACATCATCCTCTAATGGATGAGGACTCACTACAACTCTACAACTGGAATGCTACTGTTGATATGGAACACGTGCCTCTGAACCTATGGTGTAATATAAGAGAAAGCACCATAGTGCAAATACATCAGTACGTCTAAATGTACTGAGTATACAAGAGAGGTAGGCTAAATGCAAAGGGTTATATGCATGAACAATGCTGACTAATATGAACGTGAGAATACATACAAGCATAAGCAACTATAACTGAACTCGTGGTGATACTGACTATTGAGTCTGAATACTGACAACATGACTTTACTGATACTGAGATACTAAATAGATGAATGACTATTTCTGATAATACAAATTATGAAGAACTGGTCTGATTGACTGTGTCTAACAGTCCTAAAACTAAATACTGATAACATAAGCTATGACA
>NW_025822429.1:0-1038 GCF_002878395.1 Capsicum annuum
AAAAAAAGTTAATAATGATATCATAATAAAATTAATAGTGATTTTATAGTGCCATAACATGAACCCCAACATATGTGTAATTTGTTGCAATGGGTGAAAAATATGTTGAAATAGGTAAGTGATCAATTGCAATAGATTACTTACCTTTTGAGATATATGTAATGCTCCTGAAGCTGATTTCAAAAGATGAGTCATCGGTTGTAACAGATGAATTATATGTTGCAACAGACTATACATTTGTTGTAAGAGATGAAGTTCTTGTTGGGATAGATATTACAGTACAAAAGAACCTTTGAAGCTAATTCCAACAGATGAGTGACATGTTACAATAGATAACTAACCTGTTGCGACAGATGACTTACCTGTTACAATAGATGATGCGTCAGTTAGAATCGAGTTCAGGTTTTGTTACAATAAATAACTAACCTATTGCGACAGATGACTTACCTGTTGCAACAGACGACGTATATGTTGTAATTGAGTTTAGGTTCTGTGCCAATAGATAACTAAACTGTTGCAACAAATGACTTATATGTTGCTACAGACGACGCGTCTGATGGAATCGAGTTCAGGTTTTGTTGCAACAGATAACTAACTTATTGTAAAAGGGCCTTAACCCTGTTGCAACAGATAACTAGTTTGTTGCAACAGAGGTCATATGTTGCAACAAATAACCATCTATTTGATTCATGTTATGATAATATAGAACCATAAACATGAATCCAATATATGAGTCTTTTATTGTAACATATGAGTGATCTGTTTAAACAAATAGCTATTATGTTGCATTCAGGTATGCGTGCTATCTATTGTTGAAAAAACAACACAATAGTAGTTATCCAGATGACAAATTCAACTAAAAAAATCATAATTTGACTTACCAAAGTCTCCTATGAAGTAATGCCAAAGTGGAAACTGATGTACGAAACAAAATTTGACCTAAGAAATTGGTCAAGTAGCAGCAATAGCGATAACAACAACAACAATGGTTAACAACAAAAAGAAGATGATGATAATGAAGAAGAAGATGATGAATGA
>NW_025822430.1:0-1090 GCF_002878395.1 Capsicum annuum
TATAAACAACTTTTAGCACTAATATTCGATATTGATGAGATACAAACATAAATGTACATTGATTTAAAACAATAATTTTTTAAATAATAATTATTTGACGGTACTCGCTAAGGACGAGTTATTTTGATTGTTTGATGATAAGATTGAAACCTATTATAAAATATAGAAAAGATGTAGAACTAATATTCATAGGATTATTTCATATAAAAACTAGAACAAAAGATACTTCAATTAACAACAAAGTCTTGGATCATCTGCTCAAAGATGATTATGGTTGAAGCAGCTACAACAAACATACCATAAACGCATATTTTTCTTGTTTTAATTAAATACTATTAATTTTTTAATACATAAATGACTTATAATAATTAATTAAGGGTGATATAGTAAAATCACGACGCAGCTCTTGAAGCAGCTATGTCGAAACCAATGTTTTAATTAAATATTATGAATTTTTTAATACATAAATGACTTATAATAATTAATTAGGGGTGATACAGTAAAATCACGGTTGAAGGAGGTCAACTTAATTTAATACATCAAGAGTTAATTTATCATTTTATATCTATTTTATTTATTTTTAAAAAATGATTAAATTTTTAACACTTAGATGACTCATAATAATTAATTATAAGCGATATTTAGAAATATTATGGTTGAAGCCGCTGCTGCAGACATGTCATCTATTTTTTAAATTAAATATTACTAATTTTTTAATACATAAATGACTTATAATGATTAATTAGGGATGATATAGTAAAATCACGGTTAAATATGCTGAAACAAACGTCATAAATATCTATTTTTAACTAAATATTATTAATTCTAATATACAAATGACTTATAATAATTAATTAGGGGTAATATAGTAAAAAAATATTATTAATTCTAATATATAAATGATTTATAATAATTAATTAGGGATAATATAATAAATCACTGAGCAATTAGGGGTAATATAGGCAGACATGTCATCCATTTTTTTAATTAAATATTATTAATCTTTTAATACAGAAATGACTTATAATAATTAAGTAGGAATGATATAGTAAAATCACGATTAAAGCAGCCGAAATAAACGTCATAAATA
>NW_025822431.1:0-1795 GCF_002878395.1 Capsicum annuum
TTATATGCTTATATTTAAATCTATCAAGAAAGCCATAATCATAAATGATTTATATCTACTTGTGGAATAGTCCATTTATTTAATAAATCCATATTTTGAGGTAAATCTACCTCTTCTAGTTTAGTACTTTTCGTACTTTCTTTTTGTACTAACTTCTCCCATATCCATTTATATAAAACTTCATATCTATGTCATAGACTTCAAATCTAATACATAATTACTATGAAAGTTTCTAGGCTCTGATACCATTAAGCAGGATCTTGTCAGGCATGGGTAAGCCGCGGCACCTGCCAAACTAGCTTCAATAATATCGGATTAAGCCATAGTCGGAATACCAAACCAAAGCACCAACCGAAATATAAAAGAATTTTTGAATAGCTTAATGATTGTATGGAAGAATTAATCCTTTTACTCGAACAAGGGGTCCGTTAGATATTAAATATACTTATGTTGAACCCATGTGTCTAGAAGTTCTGACTGTGCAAAAAGTCGCCCTTTTCTTTATCTTTTACGGGCTAAGGAGGCACATCTTACTAGACGTAGTCACAAAGACAAATCCAACATAAGCCACATTAAATTCGACTGTACCACCATTTCAGAACCAAGTCAAGAAACTATAGAAAAATTTCTTCATATTTTGATAGAGTCTGGATCTTTCATAGTTACTAAGTATGAGAAGTTAGATCTCTAGCATAGATATGAAAGGTTTTTAATCGGACATAGTCACAGTTAGAAGGGAAGAGGAAGTATTAGAAGTACGTCAGAAGAAAATAAATAAATACCTTAATATTAGCCTGATGCAAGGCCGAAATAGTAAATGTCGGCTAGCTGCCTTATTTTATTAAAGCCTTGAAATATTATACAAGAGGGGAAGAGAAAAGGGAGAGCAGACTTAGAGAGATAAAATGAAAGAAAGAATAATTTTTCTAACTTTTACCTCCCTAACAGATGAGGCGTCTATATATATAGAAAAAAAAAACATCTTGCACAGTACTGGTGGGTCCTTGTGCATAGTGTTTTTATTATTTAAGGGTCCCATATATGGGTCCTATACATAGAAGATGAGCATAGTAAACCTATCATATCTTGTCTTTTTCTTTGCTTTTTAGTTGATAGAGTAAGGCCTCAGCTCTTTCAATTTCTTTATCATTAAGAATATTTTCAAGAGGAAATGGCTGGGATTCTTGAATATCTTCAGATTGAACTTCTTATTCACTTGTAAGACTCTTCTTGGAAGTATCCGAACATTGTTCCACAGTTTTCATCAAATTTTTTTAGACTTCTTCTAAGTATTTTTCAATTATTTATAATTTTTCTCTGTCATGTATAGAGATTCTTCTAGAAATAAAACTTAGGTTTTTATCTTTCACAATTTTCTTTTGAGGAGAAGAGGTGTATCCGACAATCTTTTGATTAATGGATTCAAGCAATTCTCGTCCATGTGGGAGCTCTTGTTTTATAAGATTCTCCTGCAAAATATAGGTTAGTTAATAAATGTTTTTGGAGGAGTTGATACGCGAAAGACAAGAGAAGGCTCAAAAATTACTCAAAACAGCTCACTAATCAACTAGAACCCGACGACCCCTTTGAGAGCAACTTTCGGCCAACAATAACAACACAAGGATTACAAGATACAAGGTGTATTTTAACACCAAAACAGCAACAATGACACAACATGAAACAAGTCACAAATTCAACACAAACACAAGGCAAATTGCATAGAAAATAAAGGTAGATAGTGAGACCAAGATTATTACAAGATTAAGAACCAAGTGTATTTCAACACTAACCCTTA
>NW_025822432.1:0-1814 GCF_002878395.1 Capsicum annuum
TTTTGGAAAGCTTTTTAGAAGGGTCTTGGTACCTAAGTTCATCTCAATTAAGCTTTTCACCCTCAGACCAATGGTCAGGTAGAAAGGACCATTCATACCCTAGTGGATATATTGACGGTGTGTGTTCTTGATTTTAAAGAAAGTTGGGATGACCACTTGCCTTTGGTTGAGTTTGCCTACAACAACAGTTATCATTCTAGTATTCAGATGGATCCATTTAAGGCTCTTTATGGGAGAAGGTGTAGATCACCTATTAGTTGGTTTAAAGTCTATGAGGCTGCTTTGATAGAACCAGATGTCCTATTTGAAGCTATGGAAAAATTTCAGTTGATTCGAGAGAGGCTTAAGATAGCTCAAAGTCATCAGTAACCTTATGCATATGTGACAAGAAAGGATCTTGTGTTTGAGGTTAGTACTTAGTTTATTTGAAGATTTCTCCCATGAAAAGGATAAAGAGATTTCGAAGAAAAAGGAACCTTAGTCCCCGATATGTTTTCCCTTACAGAATATTGAGTCGTATTGGAAAGGTAGCATATGAGGTTGAGTTTCCTGCAGATTGGTCGTCCGATCACCCAGTGTTTTATGTCTCTGTGTTAAAGAAGTGTATTGGTGATCCAGCATTTATAGTTCCTTTGGAAAGCACCAAAATTCAGGATAGCCTTTCTTATGAAGAAATCCTAGATGAGATCCTTGATCATCAGATTCATAGACTAAGGGACAAATAAGTTCCCTTGGTCAAAGTACTTTGGCATAATTAGTCAGTTGAGGGTGTCACTTGAAAAGCAGAAGCAAATATGTGAACCAAGTACCCTCATCTTTTTTCCACAAGTTCAGACTCAGGTTAAGGTAATAAGTTTTCCTTAGATTATCTTTTTTCCATTCTTAGTTCTAGCTTTATATAATCTTTATTCATTTTATTTTGTCCATAAACAACTCAGTTTATCGATGATTCTATTTTCGACCTTCCCAACGGGGTTATCAATAGCACCTCTTGGGTAAGTTTCAAAATTTTTTGAATGAGTTTTGAGTCCTATTTGGATGGTTAAATAGTGAGCCTCCACAATATAGCCATGGTGCATCACATTTTGCATCAATGGGTAGCATGACGACGTGTCTCCTATTGCATTGATAGAGCAATGTGGCGCGGCACATTTCTTAGTGGCCAGTCCTGTGTAGTTATTGAGTTTCAGGTTCATAGGGTATTTGAGTCATTTTCCCTTACCTTATCTAACCCAAAACACGAAATTAAGGGTCCCAAAAGGCATAATTGGTCATTCTTTTCACAAATTCTCTCAGAAGAATTCATTCTCTCTCAAGAACAAAACCCTAACCTTCTCTCAAGAACACCCAAAACTCCATTACTCTCTCTTCAACAGAAAGAAAAAATTAAGTTTATAATTCAAGAAGTTCAAGAAAGCTTTCAAGAACATTTCCAAGGTCAAATTTCTACATGAAATCAAACCTATTATGGTTATGGGGTTATGAACAAGGGTATCCTTTCACCCTTCTACCCAAGTTACATAATTTTAAGATTCAATTTACTTGTTTTAAAGTAGGGTTCATACCCAAGATTCTATATTTTGAGGCATTTGATTATCATGAGATTCAAATCCTTAAGTATATCAAAAAGTGCTTATGTTTATGTTGTTAACTTATATGATTTATAATGTCAATGAGACTGGACTATCTTGACTTGTTATTTTTGAAGTATTTCAAGATTGTTATTGAGCATATAGTTCTATTATGATTTGACATAAGATTAAAGTCGGATTTTAAGCCCTAAGTTTGAGTATTGAGACTTCAAGAAGATTATG
>NW_025822433.1:0-1148 GCF_002878395.1 Capsicum annuum
TCATTGTTATTGCATTGATGGTCTATTTATATGTCTCTTATTGATGTATCATTGTTTCAAAGTATCAAAAATGCGGTGGCGACCAAAATAACAATCTCAAAAATTAATTAAACTAAGTGATGGAAGTTCTGTCTTATTGGGTGGTATCCCAGGGGCATAAGCCTATCATGGGTCAATCCCTATTTATGTGTTTATGGGTGGTATCCCTGGGGCATAAGCCTATCATGGGTCGATCCCAATTGATATGTACTGGAGGCAGCCTAATGGTCACAGTACAGTACAGTAATAATTACAAAGATGATAAGAATGAAGGTAAAGTGATTGAATAAATATAATGTACAGGTTGTCACAAGTTCTAATAAGTGTGGTTCACTCTTATTACGATTTATTCACTTGTTTCTGATTTCTATTGAGCTCCTATATCATATGTGATTATCTACGGCTTTACATACTCAGTACATATTTCGTACTAACGTCCCCTACGGGGGACCTGCATTTTATGCTGCAGGCACATGTACAGTTTACTTCGGTGCTTTTCGTGTCATATCCAGTCACTTTTGGTATTGTATAGAAATTAGTTATATGGCGGGGTGTGTCCCGACCTTTGTTAAACTCTGTGTATTATCTAGAGGCTTTGTAGACCTAATGTACAGTCAAGGTGGTGTTTTGTTAATAGACGTGATGGCTCCAACGGCCAAGTATTGTATATACATATATATATGTGTTCGAGCTTATACAGGTGATTATTTCCTTTTATATGTGATATGGTGTTGTCCGAATTTCGGGTTGTCATAGAGGTATGCATGGGAAGTATAAGGTTATGAGCTGGTTCTCCCGGGCCTCCTCGGTTACGGGTACCAGTCTGCCCTAATAGGATTTGAGACGTGATAGTCAGTTTCCTTCCATTGAGTCCTGAGAGTACTTGTACCTGAAAAATATAGCTATGTGCCTAGAGCCATGTCATGTTTTCACGATATCCACAGTCAAGCCATGTTCCATAGAACTCAGTCAGTCATGTGACTCAGGAAAAATACAGTAACTCAGTATTCTCAGAAATCTCATGAACTCAGTCAGTCGTAAGTAGTATTTTGTCAGTCAACTGAACTCAGTAACTCAGCTCAGTATTCATGTTCAATGTCTATTTAGAT
>NW_025822434.1:0-1137 GCF_002878395.1 Capsicum annuum
TTTGAATAATGGTTCTTGGAGTTCTTGAACTAGAAACTTGGAATCTTGAATAAATTTGCAAAATTAATGGTGAACTTTGGAGATTCTTGAAGTTAGATGTAGGAGCTTAGGGTTTTCTTTTTGAGGGAGTTTGATGAAATATAACATATAATGCTTCTAATAGGCTTTAATATAGGGTTTGGATGGATTTGGGGTGAGGGGGAATGACCAAAACGCCCCTAAAAATCAAAAATATTCTCGAATCCGTCCTTTGGTGGACTTGTTTGATAGTCTGAAGTAGATCAACCATAACATTTTACTCCGATATTCAAATTGGATGAAACCAACTTCATTAGAAAGAGGACTCTCATATTTTTCCATTGATATATAGTATCTCACCGAGATCATTGTGTACAACAATTTATGATCATTTGAAGTTGACCAAAAAATTCACTTTTGATAGGCAGAAGTAGATCGACCATAACATTTTGCTCTGATAGACAAATTCGATGAAACCAATTTCATTGGAAAGAAGACTCGTACAGATTTCTGTTTATATATATTAGATCACCCAGATCATTATGTACAAGGAGTTATGATCGTTTAAAGTTGGAGGAAAAATACGTCAGGCCTCAGTACTTTTTCCTGCACATTTTACTGTTCGCTACTATTCATGGTTCGATCGGAATGTTCATAACTCGTCGCTCGGGTGTTCTTTTTGGATGATCCACATATCGTTGGAAAGCTTATTCGATACTCTACGCAATGGTGGGTCATAACCCAACACGCTTACATACAAAATTTCAACAAAAATTTTCTCGGGGTATTACATTATCCCTCATTGGAAACAGTCGTCCTCGAATGACGCTAGACATGCCAAGATTAGATAGGGAATAGAGTATTCAGCTGAACCCATTCGTTAGACTCATCACCACATTATTTCTCACTCCGAATGCAACATAGAATGCATAAATTCAAGAAACTATAATTCAACACATAATAAATGACAGTTGAACTGCTGCAACTTTTATCAAAAGTGCATGATTTAGGAAAGAACGGTACCTTTGGCTTGATCGGAGTTCGCGGAAAATAGGTTCAGGTACTTGGATTGCATATCCGCCTCAGCTTCCCAAGTTGTACCCTCAACAAATTGGTTTC
>NW_025822435.1:0-1044 GCF_002878395.1 Capsicum annuum
CTTATAAGGTCGAGTTGCCCTCCGAGTTGTCCTCTGTTCATCCAATATTCCATGTCTCCATGCTTAGAAAGCATATTAGCGATGCTGTGGTAGTGGATTCCTCTGTGAGTGCTGACATTCAAGAAAATCTTTCTTTTAATGAGATTCCTGTTGAGATTCTTGATTTCAGTGACTGAAGACTAAGGAACAAAGAAGTTCCCTTGGTCAAGGTGTTGTGGCGAAACCAATCTGTTGAGGGTGCAACTTGGGAAACTGAGGTGGATATGCGATCCAAGTACCCGCACCTATTTTTTCCGAATTCCGATCAAGACGAAGGTACCGTTCTTTCCTAAATCATGCACTTTTGATAAAAGTTGCAGCAGTTCAGCTGTCATTTATTATGTGTTCAGCTGTAGTTTCTTGAATTTATGCATTCTATTGCATTCGGAGTGAGAAATGATGTGGTGATGAGTCTAACGAATGGTTTCAGTTGTATGCTCTATTCCTTATCTAATCTTGGCATGTCTAGCATCATTCGAGGATGAATGTTTCCAAAGGGGGATGATGTAATACCCCAGGAAATTTTTTGTTGAAATTTTGTGCGAAAACGTGTTGGTTTCTATCTTCTAAAATAAATTATAAATTTTCCATATTGAATGTCTTAGATTACGACCCACCATTGTGTATAGTATCTAATAAGCTTTCCAACGATATATGGATCATCAATAACGGACACCCGAGCGATGAGTTATGAACATTTCGATCGAACCGTGAGTAGTAGTGAACAGTAAAACGTCCAGGAAAAAGTACTGAGGCCTGGCGTATTTTTTCTCCAACTTTAAATGATCATAACTCCTTGTACATGATTATCTGGGTAATCTACTATATATCAATGGAAATCTCTGCGAGTCCTCTTTCCAATGAAATTGGTTTCATCCAATTTTTCTATCGGACCAAAAAGTTATGGTCGATCTACTTCAGCCTATCAAAAGTGAATTTTTGGATCAACTTCAAACGATCTTAACTCCTCGTACACAATGATCTGGGTGAGATACTATATATCAA
>NW_025822436.1:0-1190 GCF_002878395.1 Capsicum annuum
AATTAATCATGTGAAAAATCTATAATATTAAAGTGACAAACACAAAAGAAAAAAATGAATATATTTTTAACTATGGTAGGCAATTCATGTCACTTTGACTGGATTTTTTCATTTATTCAACTTAACTATCTTATTGTACGATTCACAACCCTAACATTTTGACATAGCTTTCCCATTGATTTGCCGGAATTTCATGATACTTTCAATGCTTAAAACATAAAATGTTCTTGCATATTCTTGAGTGTGTTTTTGTAGATATAATGTGTTTTTGTATGTTTGTGTAGGAAAACATGTCCCAAAAAAAAGAGGGAAATTATGATGAAAAAGAGCTAAATATGATTTATGAAGCCATATGTATAAATCATGAGTCATTGTATAAGTTGTAATAAATCCCATACTAATGATTATAGATTGTGCAAATTGATATTTAACACTATGAATTGTTCGACGACCTGAGAACTAAGAGTACGAGTTGTACCGTGAACCATAGATAGAGTCCTTAAAATATGCAAATAGCCTAGTTCCCATGAACCAAACCATGACTTATGTAAACATATGAATGAAATTTAATATACATACATTACATCATTGAAAGAATTCATATCAAGAACAATAACATAAGTCAGACTATGTGTAATACCCCGATCATTTCTTGAGCCTAAATTCGTCTTTTGAGTGGATATGTATGACTTCCAAAGTTATTGATGTTTAAACCATGTTTTATTTCTCTAATTTATACTTTTTTTCATGTATATCATTGAATAAAATTTCCATCGATACCAATTTCATTGAGATCCGACATCGAATGAGGGAGTTATGGCCGTTTTACTGAACGGTGTTGGATCGCCCAGGTTTGACCGCCGACCTGGCAGACTGTCAGGTTCCTAGTGGACCGTCAAGTTCCCCGTCAAGCCAAGGCAGTGATTCCTTTTTCAGGCCATTATGCGACGGCCAAGTTGGTGGACCATCAAAAAGTTGATGCACCATCAAGGGGTCTGTCAGGTCAAGACAGAATGTCTCATTTCTGGCCCTCGAGTGATGGATGACTTGGTGGTCCATCAGCTTCCTGATAGACCATCACTTCGACCATCACGTCAAGGCAGAACATTCTAGTTTTGCACTCGAGTGACGGACGATCTGGTGGACCATCAGGAGACTTGACGGACCGTCAGATCGACCGTCACAGGCCC
>NW_025822437.1:0-3589 GCF_002878395.1 Capsicum annuum
GATATTTGTTATTATGTTGAATTTTATAATAATATCATCTAATATTGACTAAGTGTTTGGGTAATGGTTTGGTTTAGATGATTCTCCCACAGGAAGATTAGTGTGGGTGCCACTCATGGCCATTTGGATTGTGACAAAGTTGGTATTAAAGACCTAGGTTCGTCTTTCTCATCGTACAATAACATGTTTAGTAGAGTCTTGCAAAACAGTACAGAGATGTCTATACTTTTCTTCGAGAGGCTATAGGACACTAGAAAAATTCAAATTCTTCTTTCTTACATGATATTACTAGATTTCAATTGGTATCGGCAATTCTAATTGGTATCTGTTAATTAGAGCAATGTCAAGTAGAGTTCTGTAGATTGGTGTGTAGGGCCCCACACCCAATCTTCGTAAGGCTACGAGGCATGTAGAAGTCATTTTCCTTTCTTTCTCTCCATCGTATCATCCTAATCTTGGACTGCTAGATTGAATTCAATTGGTATATAGAAAATTCTAGTTGGTATCTTAATAATTTTGAATAAAAATCTAGGAGATTTCAATTGGTATCTGTTAATATGGTTTAAAAGTTATTTATAATAGTTAAAGACTTTTGAAAGTTGTGAACTTATTGATTGTTTGTGTTTGATATTTGACTAAACTTGTGTTGTTAGATTTTTGTCATTGTTCTGAATTATTTTTTTAAGTAATGAAAATTGACTAAGTTGTTTTTGTTGATAAATATGATGAGATTATTGATTTCTTGTTATTATGAACTAGAAATTCTATGGTGCTTACTTATTTTGGTACTATTATACTGATAAGATTGATGGTATGAGAATTAAGAGGATGATATGAGAATGTGATGTCGATAAAAGATGGTGAAAAAGTGACATGAATAAAAGACTGAGGTGATGTGTGTTTTCTATAATGAGAGGTTATTTTTAATGATGTTGTGGATGGATTCTTGTGTAGTTCGATTATTTGATCTTATTTGGGGATCCTTGGGTGGTCCGGTCATTGAGATCGTATTTAGAATTTTTGTGCAATTCTATTATTGAAATTATAATGGGTTCCTTGTGAGGACTAGCTAAGTGACACTATCTTTGAGTTCCTTATGTGAATGAATTCTTAATGCTTGGCAAAATAATGAGTTTTAAATAAAAATGACAAAAACTAGTAGAGGTTGTTGATACCTATAGAATTTGATCGATGACTTGTCTGGAATGTGATATTGGTGATGAGACTTTCAATGACCTATAGTCGATTTATTTTGTTTGGCCTTGCTTATGTGCTAGTGGTGTCGGGACCACTCTTGAGGTGATTAAGAGTTAAGTAAAGCCCATAATAAAAATATTATTAGGTAGAAATAAGAATGACTCTGTATATCTTAAATTGATGTTAGTGATATATGAGAGGTTTGGCTTGACCATGAAGTGTTTGTCATTGAAAAATATTGAGTTAGTGATTGTCAGGACATAAGTTGTAGCTGTGGATTTATGCATTAGGAAAAATTTTGAGAAGATATTATTGACTTAACCTTATGGCTATATTATACATTTTTATGTCCCACAAAGTTGTCTGATATATGACACTTTTAGAGGATAGTAATTTCCATGATAGTGGCAATGCAAAATCAAATGGCTTAGTTACATTCATAAAATAATTAAGGATGATCCTGGGAGAATAAATGAATTATTAAATAGCATGATTGATCTTTCCTTGAGTGATACTTGGTGGATATTTCTTGTTGAGTAGTTAAGTTACGATGATTAGATGGATATTAATAATGTTGTAGAGGATAATGTGTTGTAGGTTCTAATTCTGTGGAACCCATAAAATGGCATGTTTATACCCCTTTTTAATCCTATTATTTTCCCTCTCTAGTTTAGATTAGTTGTAGTATGGTTATGATGTAAACCTATGTTTGGGATGTGGTTTTAGTATTTGAAGAATGATTTGTATATTTAGCCTTATTAGGCTAGTGTTGTAGTCTTGAAACCGTAAGTTGGGTAGAGTTGACTTGAGTACCCTTGTTTCTAGTCGAAATTGCTATCTTAGGCTTGAATATGGCTTACTTGACATCTAGAAGATGAACTAAATACCTTATCCTGGTTTGGGGCATAGTATGCCTATTTATGAAAATTGAGGATTAAAAGTGGGATCGTCTTGCTCACTTAGGACTAAACTTATGTTAAGTCTTGTGAAATTGGTTGCAGATGTTAGACATAGATGGGGCTAGTAAACTTAGAATAAGGTTACTTCGTAAGTTGGTAACTTGTATTGATATTCCCGGAATGTGGCTTTTGAATTGTGGTTATGATACTTCTTGTGGAAGTGATATTGGGCATTTAGAGATAATATTCCTCCTAGATATGTTATGTGTCCTATAGAGATGCTAATTCCTCTTAAATGAGATGATTGGACTATAGAGTTGCTATTTTCTTTTGTCATGATTATTGGACCTATAGAGACGATGTTCCTCTTAGATATACAAATTGACCTAGAGAGGTGATATTTCTCTTGGTCATGATGTGTGGCCTATCAATATAGTATATCCAATATATGATTACATGTCTATCTATATTATGCCTCCAATGTGTGAGATACCTCCTATATGTGAGATGATTAGAGATATGCTAAGACTTATAAATATGATTATCGATATGATTTTCGAATATGTATATGGGCCTAAGGCCTTGATTATGATGTTGTGGCTATTCCTAATAAATTAATGAGCCAAGGGTTGTGTTATGATAATGATTGAATATCCCAGGAGTGTTTATCAGTGAAAAGGATACAATTACAGTTTATAAATAAATATATGTTTGTATACACATCTCTCTGGTATGGGACAAAGGAAGATGCAGTATGTTGCTTATGACTTTATCGATCGGATACTGGTGATGGCTAGGAATCTAATGTATTAGTTAATGAATCTTGGTTAGTTGAAACATGGTAACTAGAGATGTTAATGCGTGACTTAGGATGAGGTCGGGACTAGCATAGGTGAATATTAGTTGGTATTGATGACTAGGTTTGTGATGTTGATAAGTTGATAAATGAGGAGTTGTATGTTAATAAGGCTAGATAATAAGAGATGTTGGTAATAAAAGCTGGCTAGTTAATAACTTTGAATAGTTGTTAAGTGGTTAACTAATGAATAGTTAAGCAAGGATTAGTTGGATGGTTAAATAATGAATGGTGTTTGTTAGATGGTTAGGTGACAATAATGTGTTGTCTAGTAATGAGAATGTGTTGTCTATTAATGATTAACGGATATAGGATGATTAGTTGATGATAATGAATGGTGGATAAATGGTGGTTTTGGTCCGGTGGTGAGCTTGACTAGATGTTAGATGTTGTCTATTAAATAAATAGTGGTTAGTTGCTATTCTGTGAATAAGGATTATGTGAAGGATAATGTTTAGGCTAATAACTAGAGGTTATGTTATGACTAGCGAACTAGTGATCCTATTATAATAAGTGTTGGTTAGCTAGTAACGAGTAGTTGGAAAGTATTGACTAGATAGATATTCTATGGAGATATGACTATTTTTATAAGTATTTTAGTGTATGTTACTCGACTAATGTGATGATATTGGTACCC
>NW_025822438.1:0-2729 GCF_002878395.1 Capsicum annuum
TTGATAGGTAGCATACCTTGTCAATAGGGCTGGGTATAAAATACCGAGAACCAAATTATCAAACCGAACCATACTGAAAAATTTGGTAATTGGTATTCAGTAATTCAGTATTGGTATGATATTTCGGAGTAAAATTTCAACATTTCGGTATTCGGGATTGGGTTTGGTACAAGATATTAATATACCGTTTGGTATTCAATATTTCTTGAATATCGAATTATATTTATATAATACGATATGTCTAACCAAATACCATGCTGAATCGAAATTTAATTTATGATTACTAAATTATCGAATCGATGATTATAAGTAAGGTATGTGGTATCTACTCTCAAATACCAATTACCGAATTACCAAACCCGAACTTTAAAAATATCGAAAAGAATACTGAATGCCCACCCCTACTTGCTAATATATGGTATGGCCAAGTTAGACTTTTGCATATGAGCTTAAGAAATTCCCCTTGTGGGATGGACAGGTTGCCTAGTGAATTAGCTGGGTGCATGCAAGCTGGCAGGAAATCTATTAGTATCACTGAAAATATGAATAGGGCAATATAGAGTATATTCCCAACTATGGGAAAGAGTTATGCTCTTACATAGTAGCAAGTCATGACATAATGATAATCTGAATCTAAATTGATTCCCACTATGGAGAAATTTCATGAAGACTTTAGGTTACTGCCTCTCTATGTTATTGCATTATGGGCCATCTTAAGTTTGCAGGTATAGAAAACAAGAAATTGTTGCTAAGTAGGTTATATGGAAGCCATACATTGGTTGTTTTCTAACCTTTTTTCAGTTCTGTAACTTAATGAGATGTAGAGTGCAAAACATCTTCTATTTCCATGTGGAACTTTCTCTTTTTCTTTTGAGTCGTTGAAACTTGAATATGCCTTTCGTTATGTGTCAAGAAGCAGAAAACTTTCCATTTGATTATTCCGCAGACCATATATATATTAAAGATCTTTTTTTACTCGAGGAATTTGCACCATTCAACAGGAATACAGGTTCTCTTCCCTATAATTATTGTTCTTTCTCTTGTTCTTTGCATTATAGGGGAAGTTTTGACATCTTAGGTGATCTGGATTTTGCACCTGGGATGTTTAATAACTTTATCCATGCTCATCCTCCTTCTAGAGTTAGACGTAAGGTGTATGAGTTTTCAAGGCTATTGCCTGATACTCTTAAATTTTAACTCATTCCATGTGGGGATAACTGGGCAAGTCTATTCAACTATAATTGTCCGGACAAAGAAGATATAGGTCTGTGTTTCTTTGAAAGTGAGAGAGCAAGCTCAACTTCTGCCTTATATATCTATCCAAATAGGGAAAGGGTTGCAAAGTAGAAGGGCACCTTTTCCCAGGAAGGCTTTACTAGAAATAGATTTGCATTTCCCATTATATAAGGATATATATTGCTCGGGTGGTGCTGTTGCGTATCAAAGATTTTGTGATGAGAACGCTTATAAATGATATTGAGCTGCTTGTATTTGCATTCTCATCACCAAATCTTTGTTATGCAAGAACTCCACCAAAGCAGTATATATCTCAAACCTGCATAGGATTATAAATGCAAATTAATCTTTAGTAAAAACCTTCCGGGGAAACGACGCCACTTCTACTTCACGACCCTTATCCCTTTCAGATATGTATAAGGCAGAAGCTAACCTTTCTCTCTCACTTGCGAGGAAATACAGTCCTATATATTATTTACCCGGAAAATAATTGTTGAATAGACTTGTCTAGATAGCCCCATACGGAACTAGTTCAAATTAAAGAGTACCAGGCAATAGCTTTGAGAACTCATACACCATACGCCTGACTTTGGTAGGAGGCTAAGCCTGGAAACAATTATTGAGCATGCCAGGAGCGAATTCAGGAGCACCTATGATGTCAAAACTTCCCCTGAAACACAAAGAGGAAAAGAGAGACTATTAATTATAGGGAAGAGAGCCTTTTTTCCTGTTGAATAGTTTCAATTGCTCAGATAAAAGAAAGATCTTCAATATCTATATATTTAGTCTGTAGAATAATCAAAAGGAAACTTTTCTGCTTTTTGATGCTTAGTTTTACCTGTGTCAACTTATGTTACTAACTAAAGTACGTGATGAAGGGTACTTACTTCCAGGAATGAGCTAAAGCAGGATCACAAGGGTGTGTCATAAATGGATTCATCAATACCATTTCATTATAATAAGCAATGACTTTTTTCTCACCTTACTTAACTTGTCATAGTTTTATTTTTAACTCAAAAATTTGAAAGGCTTTTTCTACCTCAGAATACGTCTCTATAACGGCTCCCCACACATCCTTAGGAGTGGGTAAAAATAGATAAGGTTTACTTATGACTGGCTCCATGAAATATATTAACCAGGCAATCGCGAGTGAATTCTCTGATCTTCATGTGTTCATCTTTGGGTCTCCGATTTTTGACTTTTTCGTCTTTCAAGTCAGATGACTCAACTTTTCGTGATCATCAATTGAAAACTTTACGAACTGTGCCCATTCCAGACAGTTCTTCCCATTCAATCGATGATAAGTTAACTGGAAGGGAATGTGAGAAACATTGCCTCCTTGAGTAATTAGATTTTCATATTCCAGAAAGATATTCTCCCTGAGAAGCTATTTTGACCATATTGTATTAGGGGAAATATTCCAATTCTGATACCATGAAAGTTTACATACTGCAAAAATATGTTTTTATTCATAGAGTTGCACAATATTTATG
>NW_025822439.1:0-1571 GCF_002878395.1 Capsicum annuum
TATCTAAAGGTTAAGTTTAGTTGTATTATTTTGATATCT
Source organism: Capsicum annuum (assembly GCF_002878395.1). Lineage (NCBI taxonomy): Eukaryota > Viridiplantae > Streptophyta > Magnoliopsida > Solanales > Solanaceae > Capsicum > Capsicum annuum. Next base: position 40 of record NW_025822439.1, read on the forward strand.
CTATTATCGTATTATTTTTTTATAATTTACAGACGGTAGATGAGTGTCAGATGGCTTTGAGAAATTTTTTGTATAATTATATTATTTTGATGTCTCTATCATCGTAGTGTTTTATTGCATTTTATAGGTGTTAGATGAATGTCGATTGACTTTGACAAATTTTTTGGGTAAAAGTTAGGTTTAATTAAATAAATTCTCCAAAAGATGTTGAATTTAATTATTGTATTTATCTTTGTTATTTAGACAAATATTCTATTTAGTGTAACGTTTGAACTCAAAAATGTGTGGTACACGTGCGAAGCGCGTACACCTAAACTAGTATATATAAATGTATGTAGACAGACAATAATAGAAGAGGAATATCACTACTCATATTGCCCCTTTGATGCCTTTGGTTACTTTAATTTTCTTTTAAGTTTAATATTTATCTTATTTTATAATACGTTATTAGTACGAGACTCTATCATCTCGAGGAAATACTTTTACAGGTAATAAAGGTAAGAACTTACTTTTCTTAAGATAATATCGAATCTATTTAAATGTAAAATTATTGCCCTGAATATATCGGGCAAAATCTACTTATCTTGGACATTTGATGTCGAAATTCATTTGAATGTGATGGCTCTGGAAGACACAATCAAAGATAAAAATCAAGCATCGACTCAAGACCATGTCAAGTCTATGATATTTCTCTGTCGTCACATCAACGAGCAAAGGTGGGCATGAATACCAAAAAACTAAAATACTGAACCAAACCGAATTATTTTGATTTTTTGGTTTTTATGTTCCATTTTGGTTTATTTTTTTTAAAAATTCGGTATTTCGGATTTTAGGTTGACATAATTCGGTTCTCGGTTTAAACCGATTTTTAATATATATTTTTAGTTAATATATATGCATATATATATATAAATAAATATATATATATATATATTAATATATATAATATATATTTATTGTTTAATATTTATAAGAAAAAATTGCATAAAGTAATATACTTAAGACTATAATTACAAGAAATAGCAACACTTTTACAAAATTATAGTTTATAGAAAGTATAACATTATTTTGCCCATTAACTAGAAAAGCGACTGTTTTGCTCCCACTACTTTACCTTTTCCTATTTTCACTTCACTATTTCACTTCCCCTAATATAGTTGTATCTCCTATCCTTTTTTCGTCATCTTATTTTTTTGCATATTTTTTTTAATTTTAATTTATTTTCTTTATTTTGTTTTTCCATTTTATTTTCTCTCTTCTATCTCTCTTCTTTTTTTTTTCTTTTTTTGTTTTTCTCTTTCTTTTTTTCTTTTTTGTTTCTTTTTTTTTCTTTCTCATAATTTAAAGATAATTATCTTCATTATCTTCAAAATTTTAAAATAAAACATCATTACTGTTTTTTTCTCTCTTTCACTATCGTATATCTCTAACTTTTTTTTCTTGTTAATTTTTTATCGTTTTATTTTTTAATTTAATTTTTTTATATTTTTTCTTTCCACTTTATTTCCTCTCTTCTATTTCTCTTTTTTTTT
>NW_025822440.1:0-2534 GCF_002878395.1 Capsicum annuum
GGTCGAATTAACATAATTCGAGGCGCAACTCTAATGCGACTCATACTTGAGCCTTACATATTTGACCAATCCAACTTACCTGTAATGTTCCCATCACTCCTAAACTTACCATCATTGACATGGCTCACTTCCAAATCAAAATTGGTACTAATCTCCTCCCTAGTACTTCATGCACCTACACTTAATCAAAAACAACAAAAATGATTAGAAAGAGGGGTTGCCTCCCACCAAGCACCGTAGTTTCGGTCGTGGATCGACTCTTCTTTTTGTATTTTTGTTTAACTTGATAAAGTAAAAATAAAATCATGGGTTGCCTCCTATGTAGCACCTGATTTAACGTCGCCGCAAGACTCGATTATCTTGACTACTTAGACTTCGTCAAGATATATCGATGATACCATTTGTACCTCATTTGTTAGATCAAGACAATGCTTTATTCCTAGTCCAACCACTTTGAAGTCACTCACATCCTTGCTTGCAAGTTCAACCAAACCAGCTATGGTCTCCACAAAAGACATATCCTTAACTGGTACATCTCACTTATCTTCACAGAATACATCAACAATCGAGAAGACACTAATCTTCTTTTGTTGTTTCATAGACCGACATACTCCAAAGCTAACTTCTTTCTCATTGAGCCTAAATTTCAGCTCATTCAGCTCTATGTCAACTAACACCCTCCCAGTTTCTAAGAATGGCCTACCCAAAATTATGGGTACTTCAAAGTCCACTTCGTAATTAAGAATTACAAAATTGGCAGGAAATATAAAATCAACAACTTTTACAAGTACATTATGTAGAATCCTAATCGGCCTTTTTACTGATCTATCCGCCATTAAAAGCCGCATATTAGTGGGCGTAGGATCTCCCAAACCCAGTTTCTTAAAAACCATCTGGCATAAGATTGATACTTTCCCCAAGATCACAAAGGGCCTTTTCAAACTTTAGCAATCCAATCGTACATGGAACAATAAATACTCCCGGATCAGATTTCTTCTGGACAATAGATCTTGTAGCAATAGCACTATAATGATGAAGATTGTCTATTATTTCATAACTCACAGTCCTTTTCTTTGTCAACAGGTTTTTCATAAACTTAGCATATCCGGGCATCTGTTCCAGTGCTTCAACTAAGGGCACATTCACTGTCAACTTCTTCAACATAGCCATGAATTTGCTAAACTTGCCATCATCTTTTTTCTTATTTAATCGTTGTGGAAATGGGGGTGGCGGCCTTGGGATTTTAGTTGGAGTAACTTTTACCTCCTTTTTTATGCCTTGCTCCACATCACTAACATGCTTCAGCTTAGTTGGTTGTTCAACTTCCGCACTCTTCTTTTTCAAACCTCCTAACTCCACAGGCACTACTGGAGATTTATCAACCATCTCCCATCCATTTCAACCTCATCAGTATGAGAGGAAGCTCCCAAACCTGGACTAGATAACATCTTACCACTCCTAGTGGTAATGACCATACACGATCCATCAGTCCTCGGATTCTGAATTATATCACTTGGTAGAGTCCCATTCTGTCTTTGGTTGAATACTGCAGATAATTGGCTCATCTGCTGCTCCAATTGTTTAATAGCAACTGAGTGCGAATTTATGAGTTGACTTATGGAAGATACGTCACTCTTTATAGTAGTCACCCCAGAATTTGCCGCCTCAACTCCCTTTAATTGTTTCTCCATCATGTCCTCTATGGATATTTTGCCTGAACTGGTGGCAGCATTATCACGGCTTCCAGGAGGTACATACAGTCCACTCCTGTCATTTTTATTCTTCCAATCTCCTTGATGGTTTCAACCTTGGTTTCTTTGGCCATCACCTCGAAAACCCATCTGATTGTTAAAGTAATTGGCTTCTTCCTCAGGATCGGAGTCAGCTCTTCCCTGTGATGCTACAGCTTTAACCTTCTCTGTCTTCCTTGATAATAAATTCTTAGTGAGAAGGTCTATCTATTTTTTTATGTGAGACATATCCTGGCCACGTTCCTCTTTCCTTCGCCTCTGCTCTGCCGTCATGCCAATAGATACAGTAGAGCTTGCTACCTCAGAATCCCTGGTGTACCAAGCTCTACTCTGCTTTATCATTCGATCCAACATGTCAGATGCCTCAAGAAAAGTAAGGTCCATGAATGACCCACCCGTAGCATTATCTACCACTGGCTTAGTCACCGAATTCAAAGCCCTATATAATATCTCCATCAAGTGGACATTGGTCATCTGATGATTTGGACACCACATCAGCTTCTTCTTTAACCTCTCCCAAGTCTCGTGGAGAGCTTCAGTTGGAAGCTGTCTGAAATTGCTTATCTCATCTTTGAATTTTGCTCTCTTGGACGACAGAAATAATCTTTCTAGGAAAGCATCTTTCAGTTGCCTCCAATTGGTAATAGAGTCGGGAGTTATCCTGTTTAACCATAGAGTTGCCTCTCCAGATAGAGACAATGGAAATAAATTCAGCCGAATCGCATTCTATCTAACCCCTGGATTGTCAAATGATTTGCATGTTGAGATAAAATTAATCAGATG
>NW_025822441.1:0-2703 GCF_002878395.1 Capsicum annuum
TGGCCCTTACATAATCTTGAGCTATTTTGGGAAGGTAGCTTTGAGCTAGAATTACCTACAAATTTGGCATCAGTGCATCCAGTATTTCATGTTTCCTGTTAAAAAAGTGTATTGGTGATCCAGTTGTTGTTGTCCCTCGAGAAAGAAAAGATGTTCAGGATAGCCTTTCTTTAGAAGAAATCCTAGTTTAGATCTTGGATCGTCAGATTTGTAGACTTAGGAACAAAGAAGTTCTCTTTGTCAAACTTCTTTGGCGGAATCAGACCATTGAGGGAGCTACTTGGGAAGTAGAAGCAGATATGCATACCAAGTAACCTCATCTTTTCTTCGTAAACTTAGACTCAACTTAAGGTAATAATTTTCCTTAGATTATTTATTTTTCATTCTCAGTTTTGGCTATATAACCATTCTCATGTCATTACATGCATTCATAAAATCAGTTCAATTCAGTTCATGTATCATATTTCAGACTCAGTCATGTAATCATGTTAGTATATGATTTCAGTTTCTTCAGTACTCTCAGCTAACTCAGTCTCATTCGAGGATGAATGTTCACAAAGGGGAGATATAGTAATACCCCATATTATTGTTAGCACAATTCAGCTCCTAGTTGTATGCATAAGAGGCTTAAAACCTGAAAATTTCACTAAGTGTTGGGGACTTAGTCATTTTAAGGACTCTTAACTTTGAGGATTTTTAAATTGGTCTTCCCGACCCCGAGACGTTGGTTTTTGATTTAATTCACATTCAGGGCTATGATAAGAATGTATCGAGGAAGTTTTGGATTTTTTGGATTAGGATTGAGTCATGTTTGGATAACAATTCGAGTAGCTCACCGCGATAGTTCAGCATCACGGTGCTAATAGCGATGGCAATCTCATCGCATTGCGGTGACCTTGTAAACTGCATTCCTGTTATGAATTTAATTACTTGAGGGGAAATTATGTCTTTTCCCATCAACCTAATTTGTCAAATCATGAATTATAACGTCAGTTAGGGCATTATTTGTGCATATTCTTCGATTCTCCTCTCAAAGAAACCCTATTTGTCATCAAAGATCATCAAGTTCTATTACTCTCTCTCAGAGGAAACTAAGAATTCAAGTTCCTAAATCCAAGAACCTTCAATAAAGTTTCAAGATTGGTATTTCTCTTTCAAGCTTAAGGGTTTAAGGTATGTGTGATGTTCATCCATCGGCCCTTTTCACCCATGGAGTCCAAGAATAACTTTATATTTTTAAATTATGAGTTTTTACATGTTCAAGTTGAATTATCTCCATGAAGCTATTATTGATTTTGATTTCTAGTTAAGTTTATAAGTGTTTTTGATGAAATGAGCCATTACATGTTTTGAATATTGAAACCTTTATATTGAAATCCCTAATTCATGGTTTTAGTATTCTAGTCATGTTATTCTTGCATGATTTTCCCATTTTCATGCTTAAATTCATGACTTTCACGTGTTTGATGAAATGCCTAAATGTTGGGTTTTGAGCAATGATCCCCTACTATGGTTTTAAAAGCTTTATATGTCATCATTGTTATTTCCAATCACTGCTGGTGGGTTAAGAACATTCGATACCTAATTGTTTAAATAATTTTAATATCTTTAGAATGATTTCAAATAAACTATGAGCATTGTTATTCACTCAGTTATTTATGATCAATTGGTTGTTCAGTTAAGCTTAGTTCAATCCAATAATTAGTGTCAGTTCAGTTGGGATTAGTATTTAGCACCATTAAACCTAGGGATGGAGGCTCACCCATCAGTTAGGACTGGGTTCTTAGTAGCAGTCCCTATGTTCTAGAACTATGTAGCCAGTAGGATTATGAGATGTCACCTGCCAGTTAAAGACTGACACTCTCTTAGAGGTCACCCACTAGTTTATGACTGAATCCCTAGTCCTTTGGGACACTAGATTAGTGGATCCACACAACCATTGTTAGTACCCATGGCACGGTACTGACACCCTTCCAATTGGGATTACAGGTTGGACCCTGATTAGCTCAGATTGGGGAATGTTGGTTAAATGATAGCTCCTATAGTCTTAGTTCAGTATTTAATATAGAATTCAATTTCGGTATGCTTGACCAAAGCATGCAGATTAATAGATATTCAGTTATCATATTTTAGTATTTCAGTTTATAGATTATTTCAGAAATATATATATATATATATATATATGCTTGGTCTTGCATTCTCAGTATTTCAATTTTCATGTATGCTTACTAGGTTATCTTATACTATTCAGTCAGTCATTATTTCATGTATATTTAACCCATGTATATCAGTCTAACCTTATCTCATATGCCAGTACATTATAAGTACTGTCCGAATACTCTTCTTTGCGCTATGATGCCTTATATAATAGGTTCGAACGCTCAGTTTCCCCACCGTACTTAGATAGTCTAGCAATTCAGCAATAGTACCAGTGGTGAATCTTCATCTATCGATGGCCTATTATGTTTATTTAGTTATTTCCATATTTCTTTTTAGTTAAGTCAGTTGAAGTTTCTTGGGGCATATCCTATCAACTCCCCAGTCAGTTTACAGGCTTTTAGACAGTCAGTTAGATAGTTAGTCAGTTTATCAGTATCGTCAGTTGCATTTTCAGTATTGTTTTTAGACATTTACAGACTTGTGATGGATTCATGATTTTAACATTTAGATTAATTTTGGCATTATTAGTTTGTCTTCTGCATA
>NW_025822442.1:0-2414 GCF_002878395.1 Capsicum annuum
TTGCTAGACTATCTAAGTACGGTGGGGAAACTGAGCGTTCGAACCTACGATATAAGGCATCATAGCGCAAAGATGAGTATTTGGTCAGTACTTATAATGTACTGGCATATGAGATAAGGTTAGACTGATATACATGGGTTAAATATACATGCAATAATGACTGACTGAATAGTATAAGATAACCTAGTCAGCATACATGAAAATTGAAATACTGAGAATGCAAGACCAAGCATATATATATATATATATATATATATTTCTGAAATAATCTATAAACTAAAATACTAAAATATGATAACTGAAAATCTGTTAATCTGCATGCTTTGGTCAAGCAAACCAAAATTGAATTCTATATTAAATACTGAACTAAGACTATAGGAGGTATCATTTAACCAACATTCCCCAATCTGAGCTAATCAGGGTCCAACCTATAATCCCAATTGGAAGGGTGTCAGTACCGTGCCATGGGTACTAACAATGGTTGTGTGGATCCACTAATCTAGTGTCCCAAAGGACTAGGGATTCAGTCCTAAACTTGTGGGTGACCTCTAAGAGAGTGGCAGTCCTTAACTGGCAGGTGACATCTCATAATCCTACTGGCTACATAGTTCTAGAACATAGGGACTGCTACTAAGAACCCAGTCCTAACTGATGGGTGATCCTCCATCCCTAGGTTTAATGGTGCTAAATACTAATCCCAACTGAACTGACACTAATTATTGGACTGAACTAAGCTTAACTGAACAACCAATTGATCATAAATAACTGAGTGAATAACAATGCTCATAGTTTATTTGAAATCATTCTAAAGATATTGAAATTATTTAAACAATTAGGTATCGAATGTTCATAACCCACCAGCAGTGATTGGATATAACAATGATGACATATAAAGCTTTTAAAACCATAGCAGGGGATCATTGCTCAAAACCCAACATTTAGGCATTTCATCAAATGCGTGAAAGTCATGAATTTAAGCATGGAAATGGGAAAATCATGCAAGAATAACATGACTAGAATACTAAAACCATGAATTAGGGATTTCAATATGAAGGTTTCAATATTCAAAACATATAATTGCTCATTTCATCAAAAACACTTGTAAACTTAACTAGAAATCAAAATCAATAATAGCTTCATGGAGATAATTCAACTTGAACATGTAAAAACTCATAATTTAAAAATATAAAGTTATTCTTGGACTCCATGGGTGAAAAGGGCCCATGGATGAACATCACACATACCTTAAACCCTTAAGCTTGAAAGAGAAACACCAATCTTGAAACTTTATTGAAGGTTCTTGAATTTAGGAACTTGAATTCTTAGTTTTCTTTGAGAGAAAGTAATAGAACTTGATGATCTTTGATGACAAATAGGGTTTCTTTGAGAGGAGAATTGAAGAATATGCACAAATAATGCCCTAACTGACGTTATAATTCATGATTTGACAAATTGGGTTAATGGGAAAAGACATAATTTCCCCTCAAGTAATTAAATTCATAACAGGAATGCAGTTTACAAGGTCACCGCAATGCGACGAGATTGCCATCGCTATTAGCACCGCGATGCTGCACTATCGCGCTGTACTTGAATTGTGATCCAAACATGACTCAATCCTAATCCGAAAAATCCAAAACTTCCTCGATACATTCTTATCATAGCCCTGAATGTGAATTAAATCAAAAACCAATGTCTCGGGGTCGGGAAGACCAATTTAAAAATCCTTAAAGTTAAGAGTCCTTAAAATGACTAAGTCCCCAACACTTAGTGAAATTTTCAGGTTTTAAGCCTCTTATGCATGCAACTAGGAGCTGAATTGTGCTAACAATAATATGGGGTATTACTATATCTCCCCTTTAGGAACATTCATCCTCGAATGAGACTGAGTTAGCTGAGAGTACTGAAGAAACTGAAATCATATACTAACATGATTACATGACTGATTCTGAAATATGATACATGAACTGAATTGAACTGATTTTGTGAATGCATGTAATGACATGAGAATGATTATATAGCCAAAACTGAGAATGGAAAATAAATAATCTAAGGAAAATTATTACCTTAAGTTGAGTCTAAGTTTACGAAGAAAAGATGAGGTTTCTTGGTATGCATATCTGCTTCTGCTTCCCAAGTAGCTCCCTCAACGGTCTGATTCCGCCAAAGAAGTTTGACCAAGGGAACTTCTTTGTTCCTAAGTCTACAAATCTGACGATCAAGGATCTAAACTGGGATTTCTTCTAAAGAAAGGCTATCCTGGACATCTTTTCTTTCTAGAGGGACAACAACAACTGGATCACCAATACACTTTTTTAACAGGAAACATGAAATACTGGATGCACTGATGCCAAATTTGCAGGCAATTCCAGCTCAAAGCTACCTTCCCAAAATAGCTCAAGATTATGTAAGGGCCA
>NW_025822443.1:0-1926 GCF_002878395.1 Capsicum annuum
GCTAAGCTTTATATTAGAGAGTTCGTCAGATTGCACAGAGTTCCTTTATCCATCAGTTCAGATAGGGGTACTCAATTTACCTCTCACTTTTGGAAAGATTTTTGGAAGGGTCTTGGTACCTAAGCTCATCTCAATTAAGCTTTTCACGCTCACACCAATGGTCAGGTAGAAAGGACCATTCAGACCCTAGAGGATATACTGACGGTGTGTGTTCTTGATTTTAAAGAAAGTTGGGATGACCAATTGCCTTTGGTTGAGTTTGCCTACAACAACAGTTATCATTCTAGTATTCAGATGGATCCATTTAAGGCTCTTTATGGGAGAAGGTGTAGATCACCTATTAGTTGGTTTAAAGTCTATGAGGCTGCTTTGATAGAACCAGATGTGCTATTTGAAGCTATGGAAAAATTTTAGTTGATTTGAGAGAGGCTTAAGATAGCTCAAAGTCATCAGTAACCTTATGCATATGTGACAATAAAGGATCTTGTTTTTGAGGTTGGTACTTAGTTTATTTAAAGATTTCTCCCAGGAAGGGGATAAAGAGATTTCAAACAAAAAGGAACCTTAGTCCCCGATATGTTTTCCCTTACAGAATATTGAGTCGTGTTGGAAAGGTGACATATGAGCTTGAGTTTCCTGCAGATTGGTCATCCGATCACCCAGTGTTTTATGTCTCTATGTTAAAGAAGTGTATTGGTGATCCAGCATTTATAGTTCCTTTGAAAAGTACCAAAATTCAGGATAGCCTTTCTTATGAAGAAATCCTAGATGAGATCCTTGATCATCAGATTCGTAGACTAAGGGACAAACAAGTTCCCTTGGTCAAAGTACTTTGGCATAATTAGTCAGTTGAGGGTGTCACTTGAAAAGCAGAAGCAGATATGTGAACAAAGTACCCTCATCTTTTTTCCACAAGTTCAGACTCAGGTTAACGTAATAAGTTTTCCTTAGATTATCTTTTTTCCATTCTCAGTTCCAGCTTTATATAATCTTTATTCATTTTATTTTGTGCATAAACAACTCATTTTATCGATGATTCTATTTTCGACCTTCCCGACGGGGTTATCAATAGCACCTCTTGGGTAAGTTTCAAAATTTTTTGAATGAGTTTTGAGGCGTATTTGGATGGTTAAATAGTGAGCCTCCACAATATAGCCATGGTGCATCACATTTCACATCAATGGGTAGCATGACGGTGTGTCTCCTATTGCATTGATAGAGCAATATGGCGCGGCAGATTTCTTGGTGGCCAGTCCTGTGTAGTTATTGAGTTTCAGGTTCATAGGGTATTTGAGTCATTTTCCCTTACCTTATCTGACCCAAAACATGAAATTAAGGATACCAAAAGGCATAATTGGTCATTCTTTTCACAAATTCTCTCATAAGAATTCATTCTCTCTCAAGAACAAAACCCTAACCTTCTCTCAAGAACACCCAAAACTCCATTACTCTCTCTTCGAGGGAAAGAAAAATTTAAGTTTATAATTCAAGAATTTCCAAGGTCAAGTTTCTACATGAAATCAAACCTATTATGGTTGTGGGGTTATGAACAAGGGTATCCTTTCACCCTTCTACACAAGTTACATAATTTTAAGATTCAATTTACTTGTTTTAAAGTAGGGTTCATACCCAAAATTCTATATTTTGAGGAATTTGATTATCATGAGATTCAAATCCTTAAGTATATCAAAAAGTGATTATGTTTATGTTGTTAACTTATATTATTTATAATGTCAATGAGACTGGACTATCTTGACTTGTTATTTTTGAAGTATTTCAAGATTGTTGTTGAGCATGTAGTTCTATTATGATTTGACATTAGATTAAAGTCGGATTTTAAGCCCTAAGTTTAAGTATTGAGACTTCAAGAAGATTATGCTTTTAAGTATTCTTTGATAAGCTTATTTAAAGATTTAATGCAAAAAT
>NW_025822444.1:0-1016 GCF_002878395.1 Capsicum annuum
CTTTCTTTCCTTCTTCTACATGAGAAAGGCTGCCCATAGACAACCTTTTGAGGGCGTCGGCTACATCATTTGCCTTTCCTGGATGGTAATGCAGACTCATATCATAGTCTTTCAAAAGCTCCATCCAACGCCTCTGCCTGAGGTTCAATTCTTTCTGTGAGAAAATATACTGTAAACTCTTATGGTCAGTATAAATATCAACATACACTCCATAGAGATAGTGTCTCCAGATTCTAAGTGCTAACACCACAGCTGCTAACTCCAAGTCATGAGTGGGGTAATTGAGCTCATGCACCTTTAACTGCCTAGATGCATAAGCTATCACCTTACCACACTGCATCAATACACAACCAAGTCCTACACGGGATGCATCACAATAATCCATAAAATCATCTACACCCTCGAAAAGGTCAAAACAGGAGCAGTAGTTAACTTGTCCTTCAATTTCTCAAAACTATTTTCACACAAGTCATACCACACAAACTTTATCTTTTTCTGAGTCAGTTTAGTAAGCGAAGTAACTATGGAAGAAAAACTCTCTACAAACCTTCTGTAATACCCCACCAAACCCAAGAAGCTCCGAATATCAATTGGAGTCATGGGTCTGGGCCATTTTCTCACTGCTTTAACTTTCTGGGGATCCACTCTTATCCCATCACTGGACACAATATGCCCCAGGAAAGCAATAGCGTCTAACCAGAATTCACACTTAGAAAATTTAGATACCGCTGATGATCCTTAAGGGTTTGAAGAATAATTCGAAGGTGATTGGCGTGATCCTCTTTACTCTTAGAATGAGTAGAATATCATCAATAAATACAATGATGAACAAGTCAAAAAACTGACGAAACACTCTATTCATAAGATCCATGAAGGCTGCAGGGGTGTTAGTCAACCCGAAGGACATGACTAGAAATTTGTAGTGACCATATCGGGTTCGAAAGGCTATCTTGGGTATGTTTGACTCCCTAAATTTCAACTGATGATAACCCGAACGAAGGTCTATTTTTGAAAAA
>NW_025822445.1:0-1203 GCF_002878395.1 Capsicum annuum
TGCAAATATTAGCTTCTTAAGGAGTAAAATCATGGGGTTTATACCCAACTGTAAATTCTCAATAAAACATGCAGAAATCATGCTATTTGACTCTTAATTCATGGGAAATATCAAGATAATGCATTCAATAATAATGGGTGAAAACCCCCAATTCAAATTCATGTAAAAATCTCATAGATTTCAGTAAATTCATGATGTAAATAAGCCTTTTGGGCACAAGGGTGAAAGGGTTACCCTTATTCAAAACTCCACATACCTTGAATTAGAAGCTTTGGATGAACTCTTAATTTTGGAACTCTATTCGTACTCTTGAATGAGGGTTCTTGAGGCCCTTGACTTGGGAACCTTGAATATTGACTCAATTTAGAAAATCCATGGTGGATTCTTGAGATTTTTCGAAGAGGTTTTGGATACTTAGGGTTACTGATGAGAGAAAGCTTGAGAAAAACCTCATAGGATGCTTGCAAATGACTTTGATTTGGTGTTTACACGGTTTTATAGGCTTGGAAAAAGTCCAAAATGCCCCTTTTAACATCTGTACGAAGTTTGAAAAATTAAACTGGGAACCCGATTTAAGGGATCACCGCGACGCACCACTTATCGCGGTGGTTAACTGGAAATTGACAATTGGCAATATGGGAGTCACCGCAATGCGGAGCCATCGCATTTTCCCACTGGTTGGGACCTGGAACCTCAGCGCGACGTGCCAATATCGTGGAGTTCCACTGGAATTTGAAAATTGTCAAATCGACCCTCTCTGCATTGTGCCAATCACTAAAATGACACAGCTTTACGACTAGGTCTTAAATTAGCCATAACTTCTTACCTGGGTATTGGATTTGGGCGAATCTTTTATCGACGGAAAGCTTATCGAATTTCCTATGTGATAAAGAGTCGAAATTAGGGAAATTATATGTGGTTAATATGATACCTACTTCAAAAGCCACAATCTTTTAAGGTCTGAAATCATGCCTTACTTAACATGCCCTAAGACTCAGACTACAAGGAAACTTTGTGGGGCCTTACTATAGCTCCCCCTTGGGAACATTCATCCTCGAATATTGCTAGTTAGGCTAGGAGTATAGGAAAAATAGAGTGCACATAACTGAAAGAATTGCTAAACGGTTCAAGATCTTTCTAAACTCATGAATATTCCGGAAAAAGCAAGAACTCATATAAGGGTAGATGCATAGCTGAACTTTA
>NW_025822446.1:0-1194 GCF_002878395.1 Capsicum annuum
AGGGACACACATGCATCATTATTTATGATCGTAGGATTCACTTTTTCTCTCCAATGCATTAGATAACTAATCACCACATTGCTCGACGCGCAATCTAGATCCCCGCTCTGCATTACGCTTGCAACCAATTCGTCGTATGAACTGTTGCGGTGAACAACAATGGGTAGTGTCACCTTGGTAAAAGATCTCCATTTCCAACATCTGGGAGTATTTACCCATTCTTCCATGAAATCACCTGAAACCAGAATAAATTCTGCAACAAACATCCTAGAATTAACCTTTGGTCGACGGTAGATTAAGCTTAGGGTCTATGTCGGGATGTATGCACGGTCGATGAATGACAATGACGGGTCGATGACTGCGCAGATATCTGTACAGAAACTTCAAAATTATAAATAATGCTTCTAATCAACGATCGTTGGGTTTATGGAATAAAGAAATGAACCTGGAGTCGCCTCAATTATTGTAATGTACTTCTAAAGAGTTTTTAACTGATGTGACTGATTTAAAGTTTTTTAACAATGGTGGAAAGTGTGTTTGAGAAGATAACAAACTAATGGGGTAAAATGGATGCAATGGATGAGCTTATGAGGTTTGTGGACTGATTTAGAGCTGATCGCCGAAAAATAACGCCGGAAAAGACGCCGGAATCGGAGCTTTTTTTTTAGGGAAAGAACCACCTTCTATTTTTAGCTTTTGAATTTTTTTTTTATATTTTTGAAAACCTAGATATTTTATAATGGTGGATGATGGGGTGGGTTGAAGTGTATTATTAAAAACTTGAAGATGAATTTGTTAAGTTAGAAATATTGAGTTAAAGTGTAGTATTAAAAAACTTGTGGGTGAATTTGTTGAGTAGGATAAGTTTGTGGTGATGTGAATTAAATGGGGCATTTGACAAATTTTTCACAACGTTTTAATAAACCACTAAATAGTTTTCAAAAGAGCCTTTTTGACCAACTTGTCCAACTATTTATAGAAAGACTGATCTATCCCTTTCCTTGATACCCACCCACCCCTTTCGGGAGAAAAAAAAAACTATTATACCGGTAACCAAACGAAGATGACATTTGAACTCAAATCCTATTATAGTCCAGCATCTTAATTATAACAACTAATAGCTTTCCATTGGCACAAATGTTACTACCAACGGAGAAACAGAAATGATCAATTGTACAATAGGAACTGTTGTAC
>NW_025822447.1:0-1023 GCF_002878395.1 Capsicum annuum
GCTTCTGTGCTTTACTATGTGTTTGTGTGGTATCTCGTGCCTTGAGCCGGGGGGTCTATGGGAAACAGCCTTTCTACTTCATCAGAGGTAGAGGTATGGACTGCGTACATCTTACCCCCCAGACCCCAATAGTTGGGAATACACTGAGTTTGTTGTTGTTGTTGTTGTAGAATAATTTCATTAATGATATTTTAAAATTTTAAAATTGATATTTTGTGTATTGATGATAGAGATTGTATTAAAAAAATTATATCATATTAAAAATATGATAAATATAATTTTTAAAATTTTATAAATTGAAAAAATACATTTAAATATTTTATTTAGTTGGTTGATCAAATAATAGGATACTTGGGTAGTAAGATATGTTTGTTCTAGAAACCACCACGCGCTTTTTAATACTCTCTCCGTTTCGAAATAAGTGAATTGTTGGGGTATTTATTGGTGTTTCAAAATAAGTGAATCATTGAATTTTTTTTCAAATTTATCCTTATGATTTGACAATCAATTAACTTTTGATTATAAGGTCAGCTTTTTCTTTTTTTTCGGGTAAAAATGAAAAGTTATGTTAAATTTATGTCTTTAATGTTTTTTTCTTAATCTGTGTATCAAAATTTAACAATTCATTTATTATGAAATAGAGAGAATAACCAAAATGGATTATTGAATGCATATCCACTGTGTCATACTCCCTATTGATCAATGGAGGACTCATAAAACCTTTTGAAGCCAAAAGAGGTGTAAACATGGAGATCCTATGTCTCCCTACCTTTTTGCCCTTGCCATGGAGTACGTGGGGGGAGAAATGAAAGCAATGGCTGAAAATAGTGACTTTAATTACCACCCAAAGTGCTGGAAGTTGGGGAGCACATACATCTACTTTGCAGATGATCTTCTAATGTACTGTAGAGCAGACCTTCTATCAGTACAGATGATGACTATTGCATTCTTAAGATTCTCAGGTGCCTCAGGATTCCAAGTCAACTTAGACAAATGTTCTCTCTCTATATTGCTGGGGTTGCA
>NW_025822448.1:0-3401 GCF_002878395.1 Capsicum annuum
GACTCGACATTTGGACAAGGATATGAAGACTCCATACATAATATTTTCAACAATTTAACTCATCAAAACCATCATGAAAATACCAAGACTCATTGCAACTTGAATATCAACATTTCTCTATTTGCCATCCAACTCTCATTAAAGGTTCTTGAGACATCAACCCATAGTAGGGATATAGAATTTCCAACATCAATTATAAATTCATATTAAGGAAATAGTGGAATGATAGTATAAATCAAGGCTTAACAAATTAAATCATCATACTATCATAATCAAATACTTTTTGGACATAATTCCATCTCAACATCATACACATATCGGATGACATAATCCCATAGCTCATGGACAATAATATAAGATATAAAACCATATTTCCAATTCATGGTAAGATATGTAAAACCTCATGTCAATGTAATTCAACAAAATACCGGGCACAAGATCGAAAGGATAATCTTGTTCAAAGCTCTACATACTTAAAAATGGTAGATGAATATGAACTTCCAACTCCGGACCTTTATTCACGAAAGTAAAGGGTGCTTCTCGAAGCCCTTAACATGATCAACTTGAATCCCAGATCAATTTAAAATTTGTACGGTTCCATCAAGAGACATAGAAGGATGAAATTTGAAGTCGTAGGGTGGAAATTTTGGAGAAAAATGAGCTATTGAATCCTCTTAATGGATTTAAATTCATGGTTTACCAGGATGGATTATAGTAGGAATAACCAAAATAGCCTTAAAAATTAAATAATGTCAGATCTGTCCTTTGGTGAACCATTTTGATAGGCTAAAGTAGATCAACCATAACTTTTTGCTCCGATGGCCAAATTAGATGAAACCAATTTCATTGGAAAGAGGACTTTCAGAGTTTTATGTTGATACATAGTAGCTCACCCAGATTATTATGTATAAGGAGTTATGATCATTTGAAGTTGACCGTAAAAGTCGCCTTGCCTCAGTATTTTTTTTCCTGCACATTTATTGTTCACCACTATTCAAGGTTAGATCAGAATGATCATAATTCATTGCTCGAGTGTTTCTTTTGGATGATCCACATATCGTTGGAAAGCTTGTTCAATGATCTACGAAATGAAGTGTTGGATATCTAGAAATTCCACACAGAAAAATTATTAATCATGATAAACAACATAATTAAACACATTTTCGTCTAAGATCTTAACGGAAAATTTTTCTGGGGCATCACATCATCTCCCCCTTGGAAACATTCATCCTCGAATGTTGATGGGTAGGTCAAGATTACTACGAAAATGAGTATATAGATAATTCTAGATTTTTTTGGATATCGTAGGATACACACAAGTCAAGATAAACATAGAAATAAGGATTAAATCAAAAGAGAACGATACCTTTGATATGCTCAGGATTCGTAGGAAAGAGGTGGGGATATTTGGCGCGCATATCCTCTTCGGCTTCCTAAGTAGCACTCTTCACGGATTGATTTCGTCAAAGCACTTTAAGCAAAGAAACTTCCTTGTTTCTTAGCCTACGTACTTGAAATTCAAAAACCTCAACCGAAATCTCTTCATATGGAAGACTATCTTGAATACCCGAGCTTTCGGAAGGATCAATCACAACAGAATCACCAATAGACCTCTTTAGCATAGAAATATGGAAAATCGGATGGACGTTATATAACTCTACGGGCAATTCAACCTTATACGCTACCTTCCCAAAGCGATCCACAATCTTATAGGGACCAATGTAACAGGGACTTAGTTTCCCTTTCTTCCCAAATCTCTTCACCCCTTTCATAGGTGAAACTTTCAAGTACACTAAATCACCAACATCAAATTCAAGGTCTTTCCTCCTTACATCTGCGTATGATTTTTGATGACTTTGGGCGGTTTTCAACCTTTCCCAAATTAACTTAACCTTCTCCATGGCCTCGAACACCGCATCCGGTCCTGTCGTGGTAGCCTCACCAACTTTAAACCAACTAATGGGTGATCTACACCTTCTACCATACAAAGCTTCAAACGGGGCCATTCCAATAGTAGCATGAAAACTTTTATTGTAAGAAAACTTGATTACTGCTAAGTTGTCATCCCAACTACCTTTAAAATCAAGCACACAAGCCCTAAACATACCTTCTAAAGTCTGAATGGTCCGGTCGACCTGACCATCTATTTGCGGATGGAAAGCAGAAATTAAATGAATTTGGGTACCGAGACCCTTCTGGAAAGATTTCCAAAACTGAGAGGTAAACTGAGTACCTCTGTCAGAAATAATAGCCCAAGGGATTCCATGAAGTCTGATGAGTTCCCGAATATATATTCTAGCATAGTCTTCAACTGAATAAGATGGATGCACAGTCAAGAAATGAGCTGATTTCGTTAGTCGATCTACGACAACCCAAATCGAATCATGATGGCGATGAGAAGGCAAACCAACTATGAAGTCCATATTCACTTATTCCCACTTCCAAGTAGGAATGCTAAACTCTTGCATCAAACCACTAGGCCTTTAATGGTCAATTTTAACCTGTGGACACATGTAACACTTCACCATAAATTCTTCTATGTTCCTTTTCATACCGTTCCACCAATAGATTTCCCGCAAATCATGGTACATCTTGGTAGCACCAGGATGGATGGAGTATCGCGCACCATGCACTTCTTCCATAATCTTCTGCTTTAAGTTATCAACATCATTAACACATAATCTTTCTCGGAGTCTCAAAATACCATCTCCCCCTTAGGAGAAATCCTCCACCTTTTGGTCTTTAACTGACTCTTTTAACCAGACCAAGGTAGGATCCCTATCTTGCTTTTCCTTCACTTCTAAAACTAAAGAGGATTCGGAACCGCTTTGCACTCTTATACTACCCTCAGCATCACCAAACAACCTAACCCCCAATCTAGACAAATGATGTACCTCACGGGCCAACTCTTTCTTATCAATCTCCACATGTACTGCGCTACCCATGGACTTCCGACTAAGGGTATCTGCTACTACATTGGCCTTGCCCGGATGATATAGCACGCTCATGAACTGTCAACAGTTCTAACCATAGTGTCTGCCTAAGATTTAACTTCTTTTGGGTGAATACAAACTGCAAGATCTTATGGTCTGTGAAGACGTTGACATGGACACCATACAAATAATGTCTCTAGATTTTTAAAGCAAAAACCACGACAACTAATTTAAGGTCATGGGTAGGATAATTATTCTCATGAGGCTTTAGCTGCCTGGAAGAATAAGCTATAACCTTGCCCTTTTGCATCAATACACAACCCAAATCGACTGTAGAAGCATAGTAATACACCATAAAACCATCAACACCGTCAGGCAAAGTCAACACAGGGGCTGAAGTGAGTCGAGTCTTCAACTACTGAAAACTCTTCTCGCAAGATTCGGATCACAGGAACTTCACTTTCTTTT
>NW_025822449.1:0-4975 GCF_002878395.1 Capsicum annuum
GATAGTAAGACTAGGTGGAAAAATTAAGAATCTATAGGAGCTTATCTTCTTGTTTGCTAAACTGGATTGCAGGCTATAAGGACTGAATCATATTGACTGCACATACTCAAATGGAGTATTTCTTCAGAATTTGTCTGCAAAATTCTATTAACATTATGGAGCTACGGATTTGGGTATAATCTAAAAAAAACATCCGACTAAGGAATCACAACATTGATATAACTCTATAGCATGAAATATAAATATATAACTCATAAACTAGGATAGGATTGCTAGGCCGCAGGCAACGCAACTTCTTACTTTCAAGCTTAGCATTACTTCTCAAATGCTCTCTCAACTATACTATTCTCCTTAAATACCATACTCATTTGATTCAACTTATAATTCTCAAATGGGCACTGATAAATCTTTCTGCAAGGTCTAAAGTAAACTAAGTCCTAAGGCCAAGACTAACTCAAAAATCATAAGATACAACATGCCACTCCACAATACTAGTCTAAACCGCATGATTCAATATTTTATATCTTTTTAGAGCTCACACTCTAAGCATAACATGCCTTACCACTTCAATGACTAATTCAAAACTCTTGATATGGATTCACTAGCGCATATTGCATTCATCATCTTACACCCAACATGACCTTCAAGCCTATCATAAAAAAACACGTATGATCTTCAAGGCAAAACCACATAAAGGCATACCTCGCATAATCTCTAAACCTTTATCAATAACAATTTTCTTGCACTATTCTTAAGAACATACACACAGTTTCTAACTAACCAAGATATGTATCAAAGACTTGGCCTCAATCTTACTTCACACTTTAGCCTTAGATAAAAAAGCATAAATAATCTTTCTTAATGAGGGTCATCAACTCTCTCATATCTAAACTATTGCTTATCTACTATCATCGCCACAATCTTAACATAGGAAGAGGTCAGTGAAGGCTAACACATAAGAATCTGAAGCACAAAAACTACAATACATAACATTAACACTTATCTTAGGCCTGAGGAATAAATATCAAAGGTATAGATTCATTATCGAAATCTAATATGAGGACATGCATGATATAATGCGAACTTCACTAGTATCATGGGTTTAAAAACTAGTCATACTCTGAAACATGAGTTCATACTTATCATGAGATATTCAACATAAGACTGGAGTTCATACATTTATGAGAGATAACTCGAATCACAGAGTGAAGATATTACATGCTTGCTAGAAGCTGAGAATGGGCTTGAGCATACATGATGGTTATAAACATAGGCCTGTGGCATGGATTTATCACGTAAGTGATGGATTTGGTGTTGAAATGACTGAAATCCAAGGAATACTCTAGAGTAAGAAGGGGTCACTATCTCATCATAACTCATTATTGACATGCATCACAATCTAATTCTTAAAACTTGGTTTGGTTCTTCACAACCATTTCCCCCTTAGGTCAAAGTTGGTATTCTAAGCATGATGGTCTACTCCATATCCTCGAGATTAAGCCATAATTTCATCATTCTAATATCTATACATAAATGCTAAACTCACAAGAATAAACTAATTTCGAACTTACCGACTTTATTCTTAAACAACCCATCCATATGCTATCCTTAATTTCTAACTTTAATAATCATCATCAAAGACTTACACTCTCATTTACAACCATACCTACATATCTAATCACATAATCATAGCCTACCAAGATCACACTTCTATACTTATATTTTTCCTAAACCATGAGAATAATAATCATACTTAAAAGTCCCAACATCTTTAATCATAACTCCTTAACTTAGCTATCAAGAACATCATAAATTATCTAACTAGCCTTTCTCCACCTAGCAACTCAACATTACTACGAACCGCACAATATGCAATAATCCTCAAAAAATAATGCAGTCATATAACACCTTGGCCACACCTCTACATCATACTTAAATACGAACACATGATCTTACACTCTTGCATACACTGTTCAGTCCTACTAGATCACCTCCATAGAACTAGCATCAACAATCGAACCATCCACTGTTCAACTTAATGTCTAGTCTAAACATGATTTACAACCCAATCTCAAACACAATTCTCACTTTAAAACTATAGAACACAACATTAAGAAAAACTAGTATACAATGGCAATCGATTATAATCATATGGCCTATCTTATTCATAATTCATTAACACATCCTCCTTCTTCACATCATTACTATTTACCCATCTTCACACCTAAATTACATTCATAGCTCTATAAATTTCAACTAAACTTCCTCTTGCAATCTCAGGAAATCCTAAATTAACAATACTCAACCACCAAGTACTTTCACCAATAAACTGTACTTTCTAGCACCATAAACACCATCAATAACTCTTTTTATACTTCAAGCAAACAACAATCCACCTTAACTAAAATCTCTTTCTCTATCTTTCACTAAACTAACAAACAAAGGTATATCACTTCATTAATAATTCAATCATAAGCAAAAAAAAAAATTCAGCTATACAAATTCAATAAACCGCCCTTACCACCTTTCTTGTCACTACACTTCTAAACCCATACTTTCAACTAACACATGAACAACAAGATAAATAACAAGTTACTAGTGAATCAAAATAGGCCTCACACGGCTTCACTAGACTTTGATTTTGTGTTTTGAACAAGAAAATTAGATGAATAACAAAGCAACTATGCTAGTGAATCGAAATAGGCCCTACACGGCTTCACTAGACTTTGGTTTTTCACAAACACAATCATAACAAAATAATGTAATACAAGAGATAGAAACTTGACACACAATATTCAATGATCTAAGAATATACCTTACTCGATCTTAATTGAATAACTCGTAAGAACGAGGGCATAACTTTAAATTTGAGGGACTTATAACATACTAGAAGGCTCCTCTCAAGCCTCTTTGTGTAACTTCTGAAACCTCTGCTAGAAAATATAAGAGCCTTATCTTGAGAGGAACTAGAACTTGTTCATCGTACTATCTCAAGAATAATACATAGATAAGGAAGTATAGATTTACATTATGTATTCTGGGGAGGAATCTAAAAGCACATCTGACTTGGGTATAGTGCACAACTTTTACAAACATGATAAAGCACTCCAATCTTTGGAACTCTAAAGCACTGATGGGATACTTTCTAGATCTCTTATAATCCAAATACTATCTATGGATAATTAAGCTTGACTATTTCCGGTACCTTGAAAATGAGGCAGAGATGTCCTGAATAGAGTAAGATGAAAATTTATATAAGTTTGTTAGAGAACCTTTTTATAGCATGATCTTAGACTTGAAAGAAGGAAAACATTTCCTAAATTCCCTGTATCCTCTCAAAGAAAAGTATAGATGTCTCTGTACCATTCTGCAAGACTCTACTAGACATGGCTTCACAGACACCCTAGAACACTTGAACTCTGTGCTCTGATACTAAGTTTGTAATGCCCCAAAATTGGGTCCCGAGATGTCACACGGTGCTTAGGATCACAAGTGACCCCAAGCTAACCCTTCTACTAGCATAACTCATAAGCAACTGAATTAAAAGTACAAACCTATACAAATTTGTCAAAAATAACTCTTTTCTAAATTTGATAGGTACAAAACTAAATTTACAAGATTGCCACTCTATTTTTACAACCAAAAGTGAAAACTGAATACATCAACTTCTACTGACTGTCTATGAAGCCTCTACTAGTACTGACTATAGGTAGCCGGGTCATGAATCTCGACTATCACAGCTCAATACGGTTGAATAAAGAGAATATAATACTATTGATTCTGCATAACTGACTCGATCCCTCAAATCAAAAGGTCTTATCACCTGCTGAATGGATGCCGCAAACTGACTGGATCTGAAGGTGCATACTATACCTTGTACCTATATTTTGAGAAAATGTAGCCTACACACGTGTGTGTATGGGTCAGTACCATGGAAATGTACCGAGCATATGGGGGTACAATGCATATATAAAATAATATCTTAATATCATAACAGTTTATAAAATTATGCATGCTGATATAAATGACTCACTTAGCTCGAATTAAATCATCAAAATCAAGGATGAATAATACATGTAAAGTAAAACAAGTGAGTCATTACAATAAGTTCTCAATTTACTTTCCTCTCGATTTCAAACTCGTAAAGTAATCAAGTCTTAAAATAGCTCTCTTTAGAGCATATATTTCAATCTTTCAAAAACAAGTAAATTTCTCAGAAATCATAGTTTTCAAACCATACACACTTATCTTAGATAGAGTAGAGACGCACTATGGGAGTTTCTCATAACCGACATAAACTATGTGAGATACATGGAGTCCAACGTCTAACCTACGCTGGGGAGAGCTATCCTATCCTTGCCATCGGAGTAGGGCCTTAGTCATTTGATTCAGTAGTTATCACTATATCAGCCTCAGACTCACATCCTATGGGGGCACGTAGTTCTAGGGAAGTACCCCATTCCTGCTCGGTGCTAAATACTACTCTCGAACTTAGCTCAAAAATTTTAATCAGCCTCAGGCTCACTACTTTAAAGAAAATCCATAATAAACAATTCAACAATTTTCATTGGGAGCCAATATGCTAACCCTATTATCATAAATCAATCAAACGTGTGGATTTCTTTTCTCACTTGGGTTCAAAATTAACTCTTTCATGACCAAAGAGGTTAAATATTTCTATATCATGTCAAATTATTCAATTCTCAAGATACTTATGACATATAATTTCTCAAAATATCAATTTCAAATACGGTTCAAAGACCCATATAATAATATCACAATAAAACCATCAAGATTCATGCTTTACTTCGTAGACATATGTATAAATCACTTTAACTCTAAAAAATTCAACTTTATGTATAACCATATCAACATTATCATGAAAGCAATATAAGGTATCAATTCATACTTCAAATTCATAGGAAAACGTATAAAACCATGTATCTTTGTAAAAGAAAACCAACTTTAGGCACAA
>NW_025822450.1:0-1266 GCF_002878395.1 Capsicum annuum
TATATATATATATATATATATATATATATATATATAAAATACCAAAATGGATGGAAAAGACCAAAATGCCCTTTTAAAGAGAGTTGAAAATTGCTGAACGGGGTCTGTGACGGTCGAACTGACGGTTCACCAGATCGTACGTCACTTGAGTGCCAAAACTAGGACATTCTGCCTCGACGTGACGGTCGAAGTGATGATCCGTCAGAAAAATGAAGGTCCACCAGATCGTCCGTCACTCGAGGGCCAGAAATGGGACATTCTGCCTCAACTTGACGGTCCCCTTGATAGTCCGTCAAATTTTTGGAGGTCCACCATTTTAGCCGTCGCACGATAGCCGAAAAAGGGAGTCACTGCCTTGGTTTGATGGGATGATCGATGGTTCGCCAAGGACTTGACGGTCCACCAGATCGACAGTCAAACCTGGGCGATTCCGACCACGCTCAGTAAAACGACCATAACTTCTTCATCTGATGTCGGATTTTGATGAAATTGGTATCGATGGAAAGATTATTCAATGCTCTACCTGTTGGTAGGTCATGATATAAAAAATTCTTTATATAATGGGATATATTCTCATTTGAAGTTGACTATGGCAATGTCCTTCTCAAGAATTCAATCGGTAAGGGATGTTTTGATTCGTCTAATAGCTAGGACGTATTTAAAGCCTTAATATACATCAAAATTGATCATAAAACTACCAAATCACTAAGATTTATTTATAATGAGCTTGAATCATTGTTCTACTATCGGTTGAAATTCTCAGGGTATTACATTTAATAAATTATTATTAATTTTTTTTAAAAAAACATTTATTAGATATGTTTTAATATTTCTCCAAAATATTTGTATTTATATCTTCCTAACAACCTAAATAACCATATAGTTATTTCCTATTTACCTATGTTTCAACTTTTTCTGAAAAGGTAAAATTTTATGCTTTCCCTATTGTTTACACGCCTTTTCTTTATCTTCTTTATTGGTAAAATATTTCTCTATTAATACTTGACTCTTCCTTTATTAATTATCTTTCAACCTTTGCATATTTTAACATATTGTGGTATTGGATTTTGTAGTGTTGAAGGGATCAAATGTCAAGTAAGTATAGTCAGTCATAGTCACCAGGAGTTAGATAATTGATCAGCTGGGTAGTTACTGCAAGTTAGTTAGTTAAGATCACGTTAGTTAACTGTTTCTAGTAGTGTATATATATTGTTTGTGTATGTATATTGTGATCATGGAATAAGATTCTGTTGTTTTTTTTTTAAA
>NW_025822451.1:0-1234 GCF_002878395.1 Capsicum annuum
TGGTGTGTGAAATTCTTTTCTCATGAGATTGGCATATGAAATAAGTTTAGGTGGGTGATTTCATCGCCTTTCGAGTGATGAGGCAAATGGAGTACACTTTAATTTGGATCTAAAAGTGAGTCACTTCTAGAGCATTCGTTTTTAATTTTTCAATTGCTCTTTGAAGTCTTAGGCATCCTTTGATAATGCATCATATGATGTGGGGCGTAGCGAAAATAGCTTAGCACATGTGCAATGGGCTACTTATGGTTGCGATTAAAGCTAAGGTCACTCGAGCTTTAAGGCATAAAAATTGGGCTTAAATGACTGTGTCTCATGGTAAGAAGTAATGATACTTGAGGACAAGAAAATGCTTTAAGTTAGGGATGTTGATGAGTGGTGATTTTACCACTCATTCGCCCTAAATATCCATGCACATTAGCTTGATTTGAATGAATAAATGAGGCATAGCTATGATTTTAATTGCAATAATATCCATATTTTGCAGGTACACAAGCGCTTAGATGCAAAGAGGCGAGATGATTCAACAAAAACATGTCGTGAAATAGTTATGCACCTGCACATTCAGGGGAGAAACAAAGCTTCTTGGTGAAAAAAGCTGCAACTGATGAATTATTTTCCTTCGGAGAAGTAGACTGGATACTTATTGTAAAAGGAGTATGGCTATGATATATGTATAGATAACATGAGTAGGCCATAGAAAGACAAATGAGGTGGTGGATGGTCAGATTCTACCTGACGATGTAATGATTCACTTTTTGATTAAAGAAAATACCTGTTAATAATAATAAAAAAAAGAGGCGAGATGAGCTGAAAAAAGATCAATATAGAAAAAAATGCAAAAGGCTAGAAAATATGTGCAGACTGCGCCTCAGGTAATGCAATCGCTGAGTGGACACCGCAGTTGCAGGGCCACGATCGTATCAATCAAGGTCGCGATCATGGTATAGCAGGACATCAGCCAGGGGAAAAATCTTTATTTCATCCTGAAGACTCCAAATTTCCATCTAAAAGGCTCAAAACCCTCATTGCAATGGAAGAATCATTCCACAACCCTAACTCTCATCCATAGTTTAGGGGTTTTGTAAATTTTTGGAGCTTGGAGCTCAAATTTGTACACTCAAATTTGTACTAATTTGAACTAATAAGAAATTAGAGTGACTTTCAAATATAGATTTGTCATCTTACATTGAAGGTTTATTGAAGCTTGAAGTGTGATTTGCCTGATCTTTTT
>NW_025822452.1:0-1036 GCF_002878395.1 Capsicum annuum
AAAATTTAAATAATGTCAAATCTGTCCTTTGGTGGAATGTTTTGATAAGCTAAAGTAGATCGACCATAACTCTTTGCTCCGATATCGGATTTGGGTGAAATTGGTATCTTGGAAGGATAATTCAAAGGGATTTTATTTCATATAAAGTAGGCCACCCAGTTCGTCCTGTACAAGGAGTTATGGTCGTTTCAAGTTGACCCTAAAAATCTATTTTGATAGGCTGAAGTAAAACAAGTATAACTCCTTACTCAGATGTTGGATTTGGATGAAACCAATTGCATTGGAAAGAAGACTCAAAGATCTTTATTTTCATAGGTTGCAACTCTCCCAGTTTATTATATTAAGAGAGTTATGATCCTTCGAAGTTGACCCAAAAATTCAGCTGGCCTCAGTAGTTTATGTGCAGGGAATTTTCCTGCACATTTACTATTCTCAAATATCCCAGCCACCGTTTTATAGTTTTGAACGTGCTCAATTATATCCGAAACCTATCCATTTTTGGAAATCTTTATATAGTTAGAAATTTTATTCAATAACCTTCGCATGGAACCATCGACGGGCAAATTCTGGTATAAATAAAATAAAAAAATTAATTCCATATAAATAAGACCAATACACGTACTTGAATATGCCAATACACGTACTTGAATACGGAGTGTTACAAATTCATTCTTCCACTAACCCATTGATCGCTAAGCACACGTGGTATGAAACACGTGCTACGATGTTATCACCTTATATTGGTGCATGTATCTTATTATTTTAACCATTCAACATTATACAGATATGCGTCTAGACACTTCTAAATGTCTAACCTGAGTTTCTTTCATTAATTATCCTCAAATCCATATTCTTAGAGAAACTCA
Source organism: Capsicum annuum (assembly GCF_002878395.1). Classification (NCBI taxonomy): domain Eukaryota; kingdom Viridiplantae; phylum Streptophyta; class Magnoliopsida; order Solanales; family Solanaceae; genus Capsicum; species Capsicum annuum. The sequence continues at coordinate 867 of NW_025822452.1, forward strand.
CATTTGGATTTACAAAACAAGTCTTTATCTTATGGTGGAACTCTTCTCTTCACGTTCCTTGACGTAAGAGGATTGCTCGTGTGAGAGATCCAATCTCATGACTTGTTCGACACACTATATTACTAAAATACACTTTCACATGCATATGAGATTGAACATAAATTCAAGGT
>NW_025822453.1:0-3554 GCF_002878395.1 Capsicum annuum
TTTTACTTCTTTTATGTTTATATCATGTGATAGAGTGAGAGATCTATTAAAACATTCTTCTAACTCATTCTCTAAACATTTATTAAATATGCTTCCTAAGAGAACTAATGGAAGGAGGATTAGACATGATACTGGGGTTAATAATCAGTAAACACTGCCACTAGCTCTAGAAAACCCTCTGAATGAACAAATCTCCCATGTCAAATTTAAGGTTGATTTTACACATATAGCACAGTCTATGAGCACCCAAATAACCAATCTGCTGTGGCATCTGCCAACCTAGTAGTGAATGAGACAATAGGCAAAGGCCGAGATTTCACTCAGATAAATTCGATAGTATTCTTTAGGTATAAGTTTGAGAAGGATCATTAGGAGTTTATGGATAGTATAAAGAATGTTATAGAGATTATGGGTGTTAACCAAATAGAAAATACTGACCTGGCTTCCTGTTAACTAAGGAGAAGCTCATACCCAATATTAGTAATGGAAGGAGGATAGGGGTGTAGATGCAAAATCGATAAAATAGGAAGAGTTTGTGATTATATTTTTAGATTGGTTCTTCTAGCTCAAGTTAAAAGAGATCAAGGTACATGAGTTCATAAATCCAAAGAAGGGTAGCATGAATATGAAGGAATTTTTCTTAAGTTTACTGAGTTGGAAAGGTATGCTCTGACTATGTGTAACGTCCTAATTTTTTGAATCGGAATGCTACATGGTGCTCATGACCCTGAAGGACCACAAGCTAACCCATGACTAATATCTATACCTATACACTGCATAATATATGAATATAAATGTGGAAACATAAACTGAAAGGCCATAAGGTTCAATACTGAACATAATCTGAATAATAACAATGTCTGAATAAAGTGGTATCACAATACCAAAACAAAACCTAAATACTGAAGTTTGAATCTAGTCTATAATCTAGTCTGAAAGCCTCTAACTGTCCAAAGTAGGAAGTGGAAGGAACATGTCTCTAACTAACTCCCGACTACTGAAAGCCAAACTAAAATACTAAAGTAATAAATTAGTAATTATGTCCTCGGAGAATGAGGACTCACTGCTAACTCTGACTGCTGACTACTGCTGCTGGAACTCATGCCTCTAAACCTATGGTGTAACATAAGAGAAAGCACCATAGCACAAATGCGTCAGTACATCTGAATGTGCTGAGTATACCAGTGAGGTAGGCTAAATGTAAAGGGGTTTATAGGCATAAACAATGCGGACTAATGTGAACATGAGAATACATACGTGCGTAAGTAACTAAAACTAAACTCGTGGTGATACTAACTACTAAGTCTTAATACTTACAATATGAGTTTACTAATACTGAGATATTGAATAGATAAACAACTATGCCTGACAGTTTGAATTATAAAGAACTGGTCTGATTGACTGTGTCTAACAGTCCTGAACTGATAAAGTAAGCTATGACAACTGATATAACTGATATGTCTATGATGATCGGCCTAACTGATGTAACTGATAGAGAAACTGTATCTGGCAGTCTAAATCATCTAATAATGATTAAGAGTGACAAATCTTAAGATTAGGCCTAACCAACGGGCGATCTCTGGAACTGATATTAAGAATACTCAACTGAATCTGAGACTGAGATCAAGCCTATCTGATGGGTGACCTCTGTAAGCACGATACTGAATAAATTTATGTTAGACCAAGCCTATCTAGTGGGTGATCTATGAATCTATGGAACTATCTGAGTTCCTTACTAAGATTGATGACTGTATCTGATAGTCTTGATTTTTGAGTTCTACTCTAAAGACTGATACTAAAACTATAACTGTGGGAGTGCTCACTTAACCAATATTCCCCAAATCTTAATTGGTGGGGTCCAACCTGTAACCCCAGCTGGAAGTGTGTCAACTCCGTGTCATGGGTAAAGACCTCTGCTATGGTCAAGCCTCTTTGATGGGTGACGCTCATAGGAAGTCAACCCTAAGGCAGTGTAATAGTCAAGCCTCTCTGACGGGTGACAAGCCTTTTTTTTATCGGTGACTCCTACACCTTACACTACGTACGCAGTTCTGGAGTATAGGGATTGCTGCTAACAACTCTGTCTCTCTAACAGGGAAGTCTTTATCCCCATACTCACTCGATGCTAGTTTCTACTCCTAATTGAAAGACTCCAAACTGATTCTTAACTGTACTTAAACTGAGCTGAATATGTTATTATACATATTTCTTGACTGATATAACTGAGTTCACTTGGTTCCATTACCTGACAGAATACTACTGAATCTATTATCTGACTGAATAATACTAAGTTCTGAATTGATTTCTTGAAGGCTACTGAGATTTGAGCTGAGTACTGAACTGAAGCAGAATGCCAATGATGCTTAGATTTATGAGATTTCTTAATTTCTATAACTGTCTGAGAGTTCTGAATTTCGTAACTAACTGAGTTCTAATAATAATAGCACTACTAAAATTATCTTGATATTGACTCGTCTCTAGGCACATAGCTATATTTTTCGAGTACAAGTACCCCTAGGACTCTATAGGAGGAAACTGCCACACATGACACTTCTTGATCATAGGAATAAAATCCACAATTCATAATACCATAAGTAGGGAATTTCATACTACACATGGTTCTCAACACCATATGCATGAAAAGGAATGCGTATAACATGTAAATACTTGCATAACTTCAATTTCATGAGCATTCCATATCACAACAACAATACACAACAATTACCATGGAATTCATATTGAGTCATAAGGAATAGAGCATGGACTTGTCATTTAAGTTCTATTTAGCTATAATACATGATTTCTAGTCTCTTAGGTATTTTATCAAACACCTTGCATGCACATCTTGTGGCATAGGCATATTCATCACATTAATAATTCAAACAACCAAAAATTTATATATTTCAATTTGCATGTCATCCTAATTTTATAAAATCACATAAAGATTCTGACTTGGTAGTTGCATAAAAATCAATCACAAAAACATAATCAACCAACAACATAACTTCATGATTCATAGTTTAAAAGAAGGTTCTTAAACTCCACGAATGAAAGGAATTCGTGGATGAACACTACGCATACCTTAGTGATTGAATCTTGAAAGAGAATTGACTTTTATTGAATGTCCTTAGATTGGGAATCTCAAATCTTGAATATCTTGTGGAGAGTGTGATGGGATCTTGAAGTTAATTGAGAAGAAACCCTAAGTTTGTTCTTGGGAACAAAGGGGGTTAAGAGCTTTTGAAACTAAATATCAATAGCTAAATACGTGTTTTTGGTGTTTTATGTCATGGGGGTAAGGTTTAGGGTAAGGTAAAAAGACCAAAATATCCCTACAAAATTACTTCCTAGTTGCTGAAATTATCAGCTGACGACCAAGGCTGATAAGCCATCAAATCTATGATATCCCGTCAGCCTAGGTCGTTACCTAGGAGTTGGAATTTTTGGGTTTTTGTATAAGCCTGACAACATGGATGGTAAGTCATTAGAAATGTGATAAGTCATCATAAATGTCTACAGAAATGTGATAAGTCATTAGAAATGTCGTCACTCAG
>NW_025822454.1:0-1964 GCF_002878395.1 Capsicum annuum
TAAAGATTTAATGCAAAAATTGATCTTTTGATCCTCAGCTAAGAGATGGAATCCACTTTTATTTATTTTGATTACAGTTTAAAATAAAGAGAAGCATGACTGGTTTTCATTATAAACCCTTATGCTATTTAAGGTGGATTTCTAAAGAGCGAGAATATAAGTAATATGGGAGTAATATTTAGCACCGAGTTGGGTATGAGTCCCAGGTCGCATGCCCCAGAACTACGTGCCACCGTAAGTTCAAATCACAATATAGCTTAAGTATAGTGATCACTATAGCTAGGTTTTATTTTGATGACAAAGGTAGAACAACTCTCCCAACGTGGGTAAGAGACGTTAGACTCCATGATAGCTCACACGGTTTATGTCGGTTAGAAGACCCTCTCCAAAGAAAGAGTAAAAGTACGGACTTTAGAACGAAATGTTATGGCTCACAAGATTTATATAGTATCCTTTATCATTCATGATTTATGATTTTAAGCTTTTAATTATTCAATCTTAAGGTGAGTCATTAACACTAGGCATGCATAAATTAAAACTTTATATGAATATTGAGTTATTGTCTTACTTATGCATTCACCCCCACATACTCAGTATATTTCAGAAGTACTGATCCACATATATGTCTATGTGTTACATTGTCTTATAATGTAGGTCATAGTTCCCAGTTCTAGCAGCAGGATTGATTTCGAGCATCTCTACCTACATCCCGACATTGGTGAGTCCTCATTGTTTGAGGACCCATTTTTGTTAGACTTTGATATTAATGAAGTGTTTTAGTCATTTCGTTTTATTTTAGATCGATTCAGCTGGGGTGTAATACCCCGTCCCTTTTCTCGGTAAAATCCATCCCTAAAGTGTTAAGGGATAGCTTCCCAAATGAATAATTATTATGTTATGTGGAATTTTCAAGAATTAGACCTCCCATTGTCGGGGAAATTTAATAACCTTTCAACCGATATAAGATTTTCCCAATTCTGACACTCGGTGATGGAGTTATGGCATTTTAAGTTGACAGTGTGTAACCTGGGCATGTGGCGCTTCCCGGAAAAGGAAAAATCTGCAATTGTCAAATTCCAGTGGCATACCGCGATAGCCCCATGTCATGGAGAAGTCCATTTTCCCAATTGTCCCATTCTAGTAGACCTACGCGATTGTGGCGCATCGCGCTGAAGTTCCAGGTCCCAATTGTCAAAATTCAGTGGCCAACGCGATGGCTCTGCGTCGTGGAGGACCCTCATTTTCTAGTTGTCAATTTCCAATAAGCCACCGTGATAGTGGGACGTAGTGATGGCCCACTAAATCAGGATTTTTGGTCATTTTTCCAGTTCCATTTAAGGTTTTAAAGAGGGTATTTTGGTAAACTACCCAAGCCCCAATCCATCCAAAACACACCATCAAGTATTTTCCAAAGCACTTTATGCTTATTTCATCAATTTTCTGTCAAAAGAAAACCCTAGGTCATCAAACTTTCTCCCCAAGAAAATCAAATTCCTCCATTTGTTCTCCAAGGAAAGTCAAGATTTAGAATTCCCAATACAAGAACTCTAAGATTTCATCTCGAATGCATCAATGGAGATCCAAGATTCAAGCTTTTCATCAATAAACATCAAATAAGGTAGTGGGGTTATGAACAAGGACAATCCTTTCATCTTTATGCCCAGAACTTAATTTAATTATAAATTTACTAAATTTTATATGATTTCTCATGAAATTGAAGTTAGGGTTTATACCCATTATTGTTATTTACAAGCTTATGAGATTTTCAATGATTTAGAAGTTGAATTACATGATTATGATCATATTTTCATGCATATTGCAGAAATTTCCATATTTTAAATTGAATTATCAATGTTTATACTATCAAGCATGAACATTTTGATGTTTTACCATGAGATTGATACATGGGTCATAAAACCCTAATTAAAGAGTGTTATTTCAAGAATTGTTGTGCTATAAGCACC
>NW_025822455.1:0-1094 GCF_002878395.1 Capsicum annuum
AAAAACCATTAACATATAATTTTGACAATTTAAAAGAATTTAAAATTGTCAAAATTATATGTTAATGGTTTTTGAGTTATTATGCTATTTTTATCTATTAATTCAATTTTTATAGTAGTTTTATGTTTTTCCCATCCTTTAAATGGATCTTCACTATATAATTGTCTTGATTTTTTCTTTATTATTTCTACCTTATCTATTGAAAATGTAGTTATTTCTTTTTTACTTATCAAAAATACAACTAGTTCTACTGTATCTTCTGTATTTTTTACATTTTCTAACTTTTGTGTAATTTTTTCACTTCCTTCTATCCAATTAGTTTTCTTTTTTATTTTATTAATAACTCTTTTTGCTCTTACTTTTTATTTACATCGTGTGGTAAACCACCAATCTGTTTTAGTTATTATATATGGGTATAATTTATCGAAAAATGGAATTCCTAAAAGCATATCTTTTAATGTTAGTTCATAATTATAGATTTCTTCTATTGTTATTATTTTATCCCATATCTGTATTTTTACATTTTTAGCCTTATATGTAATTAACCTTCCTTTATTATTAAATCCTTTGACTAATATTGGTATTTTTAATTTATCTCATTTATTTTCTGGTAAACAGTTGTATCTACATAAGTTTGTTTCTGCTCCTGTATCTATCATAGGTGTATAATACCAATTATAATATCCTTCTACTATTATTTTTACAAGTACATATAATTTCATATCATGTTAAAGTTCTTTTTATGGATAAATCTTTCTTTATTATATGTTATAGATAATTGTGTATATTCTATATTCTATGATTTTACTTGTTATAACCATTCTATTCCTAATATTATGTTTGCTTTTGCATTTCTTTCTTTATTTCAAATTCTATTTTTATTTTTTTGACTCCTATTATTATTTTTTTTCTGCCATATCTTTAGTGTTTATTAGACTCCTTGGTAGATTTGGGCATATATCACTATTAGATTTTATTTCTTTACTTTTTACTAGATATTTTGCTATATAATTTTCTTCTTGTCCTGTGTTTAAGAGTATTAGATATTATTTTTCATTTATTGTTACTGTTGAAGTCGTTTCATAACTTGTTCT
>NW_025822456.1:0-2650 GCF_002878395.1 Capsicum annuum
AGAAAGAATGATGGTAATAAACACAAGAATATAACTTGTATTAAAATCGGAATAAGAAGAAGAAGAAAAGTAAAAGTAGAAGATGCTGAATGTTTATGTTTTTTGTAAAGATTGATTTGATTGAAAATATTACTTATAGAATTTTAGACACTCTTTTTATATAAAGTAAAATTTTATTTAATTTAGAATTGTTAAATATTATGATTTCTTACCTAGATGAAATAAGAAATTTAATTAATTTAAAACCCAAATAACGTATAATATTTACTTTTTTAAAAAAATCTTAAACCAACTTTGATTTTTTAAAAACTAACCCAAAATAGAAGTCCTTAAAAACAATTTTGAAAAAAGGCCTAATTAAACATCACACGTACTATATTATATTTGGACAACTTTTACTATAGGAATATTTGGACAACTTTTTTAAAAATCAAATTTTACTTGGTTTGAGTGAAATTTTAATTTGAGTTGGTTTTGGTTGTGTATAAGAGTAACATTAATAATTAAGGAGTTGTAAACTATATGGTAAGGAATCCTAAAATATATGGTAAGAATTCTAATCCTAAAATATATGGTAAAGAGTCCTAAAATATATGGTAAGAATTTTAATCCTAGCAAAATTCATATCAGAAAAAACAAATTTAATGAATTTTATGAATTTAAAATTCTTTCTAGAATATATTAATAATAATTTAAGAAAAAGGTGAAAAGACAGTTTTGTCTATTGCGGAGATTTTTAGTGAAGAGCAAAAAGTTCGAATCACTTTTCTAAGGGTCTTCACACTTTTAATATATTGTAGATGTAGATTAATGACGGAAGGGAATATAGATTTGGCTTAGCATATCGCTCGACGTGATTCTGTGCACAGGATCGAGACCCGACCACTATAGCGAGCCCAACCATTGGGCGTACCCGCTTTTGTGGCATCATTTGTCTTTGAAGTCAGCTAGAACATCCTGTATTGGTTTCCCCTAACTCGAGCCAACATATGACATATATGGCCTGCGGGCAGACCCTCATAGTGAGCCCCTGGGCGGGGAATACCTGGATATAGACTGCGATTACAGTTACAAATATGGGATCGTAGCAATGAGTATATGGGAAACATATGCTTTATACTCGCTTAGATTGCCTTCGGAAGGCCATCTTGTGATCATTTGTACGACTTATAGGATAAGTGCATCACCTAGACAAAGTATAGGTTTTATATTATAATGAACGCTTTTCTAAATATCATATATGATGCTAATAAAATTGGTGCATAAGTTATTAGTTCATATCATATAGGTGTTATTTGCTGGCTCATATGTTTTTCACTTTACCATTTGATTCATATGAGTTTCTGTATTTATCTAGCTGTTATTTTGTCTGTTTTCATACCGGTACATATTATTTATGTACTGACGTCTCGGGCCCACTATGCTTTAATAATGCAGGATCTAATCCTCCTGATAGCAGACATCCATGTTAGGCTCTTTTGTCATTTCCAGCTGATATTTTGGTGAGCTCCAACTCTCTCTGGAGCCAGTTTATGCCTAGTATTTTTTATTGTGTACAGATCTCTGTTTAGGTATGACGGACCTGATGCCAATTAGTCATTTGTAGTATAATGTGTTAAACTGACTAGAGGCTTCATGGACATCGTGTAGTATTGTATAGTTTTGTTAATGTAACTCTCTCGTGTATATATGCAACGCTTGTCGAATGTCTTGCCCGTTATTATTTTATAACCTCGCGTACGTCGTAAAGTGCTTGTAGAGTAAGTGTATACGGTTCTTGTTCGTTATTATCATTTTTGGGTATGACATAATTGCCATAGTGATTGCATAAATTAACTATGTGAATGAAGAAACCTTCCAATAACAGAAGGCTAGCATTGTTTCTCTTTTACTTCAATATTTATTAATCATAGATTTATCTTACTGTGCACTATGTTTCAAGTCTAATGCTTGATTTTTTCTTTCTTCAGAGATATCCAAATGAAGTATGTAATGTCAACTACACTTAAAATTCAGATTTTTTTCAGTTGTATTTAGCATGAACCGTCTTGATAATTAAAATAAATATGAAAGTCATTTTTGTTATTTTGCAGGCTATATAAAAGATGACAGGAAGGCTAAATATACATGCAGTCACCCCTTAAACACCTAAATGGATATGTAAAGTGTAAGTTGTAGATATCTGTAGACCAGGAGAAGGTACAAAACAAAAGATAAAGTATATGAACATGATCTTTCAAGATGAACAGGTAACTATTTATTTTCAAAATCAAATCAGCTATTTACATTCCTTACTTCTGCCTCTTATATTACTATTCATAAAATTACCTTTAGGATAATCAAGTAAAAGAAATTATCTACGATGATGATATCTTTCCTTATCAAGATATGTTTCAACTGTTTCACACATATTTGATAACAGGTGCACGCATATAACAACCAACTCTGAGATATGAAACGCCGCTGCATATATTCGAGTGGATTATTGATAAAAAGACCATAGTGAATCCAATTGATAAAGATGACTCGAATGAAAATGAGTTACCACCACCCTAAATGATCAATATCACATCATTTCAAGATATCAACAGCCAAGCCTTCCGAGCTGCAAGAGAACAACTTAAGAATGCAGAATACCGTATGCTCCTTT
>NW_025822457.1:0-1092 GCF_002878395.1 Capsicum annuum
AATTTCATTCATGATTCATGATAAATCATGCATTTATCCGAACTCGGGTGTTCTTTTAGATCCCTTCTCAGAATCCTATGATAGCATATGACCTAGAGTTAAAAGCAAAGACCTAGAGATTTAGCAGCAGCAAAATGGGGATAGTACTATCTGAATTTTAGTAGATTATATTTCATGGGGCTAGTTGTATGAAAGGTGAATTAGTAGGCTTGAAGCAATGTATGCAAGAACTTAAGTTTGTTTATTTGAAATATATATTATGGATGTGATATTTGCAGGCTATGATGAAAGTAGTATGGTTATTAAAGATTTGCGAATATCCATGATATATATTAGAATCTAAGGTTGAATCTTTTAAGATTGAGCTAGTAGAAAGAAGAGTGAGAATTCTAAGATTTATCGGTGTTGATGTTGCTATATGATAATTGTTGGGGCTATAGAAAGCTAAAAATAGTGTATCAAAATAAAGTACTAGCAGTGGACCTTACGTTATCAAGAGTAGTCCTTCAGGATGAGTTCAGGGTTTATGAGTATTATTGTATCTCAGACTCTAGAGAAAAGTGGTTTCAGTTCGATTTAGAGTTTATTAAGTTATGCACAGATTTAGAATAATGGCCTTAAGCTAAGGGGGAGATGGTAGAACAAGTAACAAGTCAGGCTTTTAGATTTAAGTAGTAATGTCAGTAATATCAGTACTCATGCCTTATATGTCAACTCTATGATCATAAATCATATTCATGCACATTATCAAAAACTATGCATGCTGACAGTTCCTAGTATAAAGAGTTCTAGTTCACTCTTAGGTACGAATAAGGTTCCATAAGTTCAAAAATTCCAAACTTAGGTTATGCAGTTCATGACACATGTATTCATGTTTCCCAGTATGCTCAGTTCTCATGACTCATGTTACACTCTAAATAGTCCGTGTAGTTCAGTTTATGCCATATGTTCCTTAGGCCTCAGTAGTGTGTCAAAGTCATTCAGTTATCCTTCGATTAGATGGTGTCTCGTACATTATCACAGTCTTCCTTAAACCTACTCAGTCCCATATTCAGTACTGTTACAAACTTTGTATCAGTTACCATCTCATAT
>NW_025822458.1:0-1549 GCF_002878395.1 Capsicum annuum
CACAGTTTATAAAATTATGCATGCTGATATAAATGACTCACTTAGCTCGAATTAAAATCATCATAATCATAAGAGAGTAAAATATATTGGGTGAAACATGTGAGTCATCATAATAAATCTCAATTCACTTCCATCTCGATTCCAAATCATCAAAGCAATCAAATCTCATAACAATTCTCTTTGGAATATATGTTCATTAAATCTTTCAAAAACAATAACTTTCTCAAACTCAGTCTTTCAAACAAATATATTTTCATCTCAGATAGAAGGATAAGACTTTTCATATTAGATAGGAGAATACACACACACACACACATTGGGAGTCTCTTACAACCGACATAAATCATGTGAGCTACATGGAGTCCAACGTCTAACACACGTTGGGGAAAGCTGGCCTATCCTTGCCATCAGAGTAGGACCTTAAATCATCAAGCCAAACACTAGTGATCACTATATTAATCAGGCTCAGGCTCATAACCTATAGGGGCACATAGTTTTAGGGAAGTACCAATCTTGCTATACCTTCCGCTCGGTGCTAAAGACTACTCCCGGACTTAGCTCAGATCTTTTCAAAAGAAAATCCATAAATAAACAATTCAACAATTTACAACGGGAGCCATCATGCTACCCTTTTTATAATAATCAATAAAAATGGATTTCTTTTCTCATCTCAGGTTCAAATCAACCCCTTTTTACGTCTAAAAGGTCAAAGCTTCATTATCATCTCAATTCATTCAAACACAAAGTGTTTATAACACATAATTTCTAAAAAAAAATGACAATCTCAATTAGAGTTCCAAACTCATGTCTTCACATTATACGAAAATTTATCATGGTTCAAGCTTGACATCATAAACATATATAAATTCCTTCAAAATCTGGAAATTTAGCCATAAAGCACAAAATATCATCATTCTCATATAATTTCACTTCTAAAATATCAAAAAATCATAATCTAATGATAATCAATATAGAATATAAATTCATGCTTCAAAATCATAGTAAAACATATAAAATCCATAACTTCGTAAAATAAGTATTTTTGGGCACAAGAAAGAAATAGTGTTCTTGTTGAAAAACCCCACATACCTTAAACTTAAAGCTTTGAATGACTTTTCGAATGACGTAATGCTATTCACGAACTTTTGGGTGTCACTCATAGCCTTCGTAACAGGGATTCCGAATATGTAAAAATTATAGAATTCTCACGGTTGAATATCTAGCTATTGGGGTTTTTATGTTGAATCCCTAAAGATTGTTTTTGGTGATTTTGAGAGAAAGTAAACTTATTTTGATATTGTGGGAGTTTAATCCCATGTTATAGACATATATAGGGGTGTTTTTGGCACTTGGAAGTGAGGTATGCGGCGAACAACCCATGGCAGACCTTAAGGTGTATGTCACACACCTTATGGAAGACATTTAAGTGTAACTCGCACTCCCAATCGAACACATTTGATTGGGCGGCACATTGCCCATCGCACACCCTTACTGCCTCTCATAAAAATGGACAAAACTCTTCGCTCGGGTAGCGATTTTTTGCAAAATT
>NW_025822459.1:0-1034 GCF_002878395.1 Capsicum annuum
CTTGGAGTATCTTGCTTATGGTATTATTGGATATGCTAATTTCTATTCTATCTTGTTCTTTTTCTATTCCTACTATTACTATTCCCTAACTTGTATTTTGTTCTTTTACTATCCCGAATATTACTATTCCTTATCATAGAATATCTTATTTAAAGCCAGGGGTCTATTAGAAACAACCTCTCTATCTCACATTTGAGATAGTGGTATGGACTTCATACACTTACCCACCTTAGAGACCACTTAGTAGAATATATTGGGTATGTTGTTGTTGTTAGATTTATCTTGAACCCATTTTCCAACATGGTTTGATCAAACTTTGCATGCCACTATTTAGGTGTTTTAGTCCATAAAGTGATTTAACTAGTTTACACACCTTATTTTCTTTTCCATGAACCACAAACCCTCGGATTGTTCATATAAATTTCTTTCTCTAATTCTCCATCTAGAAATATTGTTTTCACATCCATTTGATTGATTTCAAGACCATATACCGCCGCTAAGGAAATTAACATTTGAATTGAAATTATCATTGTTACAAGCGAGTGTATATCAAATTAGTTAAGGTCTTTCTTTTTTTGAAGCCTTTCACTACAAGTCTTGCCTTGTATGTATCAATAGTACCATCTGATTTCATTTTTTCTTTTGAAGATCCATTTAGATCCTAAAGGTTTATTACTTGGAGGTAGACCAACCAACTCCCAAGTATGGTTGCTCAAGATTAATTCAATCTCACTATTAACTGTCTTTTTCCAAAAGGATGAGTCTGGAGATGACATTGCTTCTTTAAATGTTTGAGGCTCATTTTCTCAGAGAAATATTACAAAATCCGATCCAAACAAATTTGACGTTCATTGACATGTACTACGTCTTGGAATCTCATCACTATGTACATCCTCACCTAGTTCATTTTGAGGTCATTTAGGCCCTCCACTAGACTGTTCATGACTAGTTTTATATGGATAAATGTGTTCAAAGTACTCAGCATTATCTGATTCAATTACCTTATTTTCATTGATATCCAGATATTTGGATTT
>NW_025822460.1:0-1425 GCF_002878395.1 Capsicum annuum
CTCTCAAAATTGGTGCCAAGAACATTTTCGGATCACTAATATTCTGCGAATTAAACATTATGGTTCCACCTGATTCATCCACAGAGCCAAAAATGGATCCGATTTGAGAAAGGTCAAATATTTAACAAACTCTGATCAGTTGCGGAACCAGAATTTTCACTAAAGGAATCCATACTATATAAGAAGTAAAACGAAGAAACAAAGGGAATTCAACATCTACTATAAATGCATAGAAAGTGACTACACTGTGTTTGTCACGACCTGAGCCGGGGCCTTGGCCGTAACGAGCATCCGGAACCATGAAGGCCCGGGCGCCCCTTCTCTATCTGGTAATCATGCACAAAATTCATACAATATAATAAATTAGCGAAAAAATAACACAAGACGGAAACATGGTCACTATCTTTTTCTTTTTCTGCAAAATCTCTAACAACTGAAAATGACATCTGTCTGAAATCTGGGACAAGGCCCTCAATCGGACCCAAAACAAAAATGTAAAACAATACTCTAGCAATAGACCTTTTGAAATAAAGAAGGCTCACCAATTGTACACTTCGTTCTGAAGATTCTATGGTTTGGCGGGACCCCTGTACTGAGCCTCAGACCTTGAAATATAGGAGGTCAATACAAATGTACTGGTATGTGAAACAACTCAAAATAGCATGCTTTTAATACAAAATAGATGAGAGCATTTCATAAAAACAATGATCATAATACGTAAGTAAAAATACATGGGCATACTTTAGTGAACTCCAAGGCACTTCTTTGAAATCATGACTCACTCTTTGTTATTCTTCTGAGCTAGTTGATACACCCTACAAATTTAAAATTTCACGGGCTATGTGGAACACGCCCTTGACTCAGCGGCCAAGCCTCCAATCCAAGTAGCCGCCAAGATTGAAGTGGTGATACCCCCATGTAAGCACACCGCAGGAAATTCCCCCATGTAAGATATCCTAAAAATGTCATATCATGTAGGATCATATATCATAAGTCCCGTATCGGCAACTACGGTTTTCAGTGATGAGTCCTTGCACTCAAACGCCTTCTTCGGGTAACCTACTAGCTCTCTTAATCCCAACTTTTAGTCCTTTAACGAAAACACATTCATACTTTTCAAACATTCAACACTATCTTGTTAAGGGCATGGAATCATTGGGTATCGTCATACCGTGACTTGCAAGTCAATCAAATTACGTCACATCATGTCTGCGGCCCTTTTCACTTACTATCATATTCATGACCATGATCATTAAACAAACACTAACCCATTTATTTTTTGTTTAGAAAGTTCATGCCTTTAAACAACCCATAACAATATAAATAAAAAATATCATAATGAAAGAGGGAGTCTTGATCATTCCTGCTCTCATTAAAATTTTATTACACCCCAAAACATAGATACGTAATTATGTTCAAAATTCA
>NW_025822461.1:0-1517 GCF_002878395.1 Capsicum annuum
GAATATTTTGAATTGTAAGAGCTGCTAAATATATATGAAAAGATCTTTGAGTCCTCTTTCGAATGCAATTGGTTTCATCCAATTTAAACATCGGAGCAAAGAGTTATAATCAATTTACTTCAGCCTATCAGCTTGGAAATAAGATAGGACAGTTGTGTCTTTCTCTCTTTCTCTAGGGGTATTTTAGTCTTTTGCCCATCCTATATATATGCTCAAACACGGCATTAAGCCTAATTTAGAGCAGAATATACTCCTTTTTTCTCAAATTCTCTCAAAAATTATCAAGAACAAGTAAGGGTTCAATTGAGGGTTTCAAGATTCAAGCCAATTTCACCGTTAACTGTCACGGATAATTCATCTAAGGTATGAATAGTGTTCATTCATGGATTCTTTTCATCCATGGAGCTCAAGAATCAAGTTTTAAGTTATGTATCATGAATATTTTGTTGTGGGATGTTTATAATCATGTTGTTGATGTTAAATTGAGTTTTAATTCCATGATTTATTTCAAGAATCATGAAAACTAATTAATTTGTGGTATAATTCATATGAGATTTATGTTGAGTTCTTGGAATTTGCAAGTTGGATGTTATACCCATAATATTGATATATGTTAATTGATGAATGAAATATCTATGCTTCCCATGTGTGTTGAATCATGACCATCATATGTTGAAAACCTTGAGATGTGAATTGGTGGTTATGGTCATGAATTGGGAGCATGTTATATATGCCTAAGTATAAAATCATGTCTTTCATGTGTTTGTGAAAATGTTCAAGTGAATGAATTGTGCCTTATGATCTATTGGTGATCTAAATAATGAATTCATGTTAATACTACATAATCTAAATGATTTCCATGTTGATGCTATGTCTTGCAAGTATTTGACAAATGGTTCATGAAAGTTAAGTAATGAAACTACATTATGTTAGCATGTATACAAGTTCATGTCATGCAAGTAAAATTAAAATTGTGAAATTATGATATGTTAGGATACATTCCTATTCATGTACAAGATTATAATTATCAAGTGCTTTCATGAAATCCCCAACTTATGGTATTATGAATTGCGGATCTTTAGTCCTATGATCAAGAATTTTCATGATGTGTCAGTTTCCTTCCATCGAGTCCTGGGGGTACTTGTACCCCAAAAATATAGCTCGGTGCCTAGAGACATGTCATGTTTTCACGATACTCTCAGTCAAGCCATGTTCAGTAGACTTCAGTCAGTCTCATGACTCAGGAAAACTCATGAAAAGGCAGTATCAGTTCAGATTTACTCAGTACTCAGTAATCTACATAATCTCTGTAATATTCCGCCAGTCTATGGAATTCAGTAAATCTCAGTATCAGTACAGTTTAGTTCTGTGTTAAGTTCAGACATCAGTAAACTCAATCAGCTAATAAAACTCAGTAGCATTTAGTCAGTTAACAGAATTCAGTAGTGTTTCGCTAGTAATCGAAACTCTATAAAATCAGTCCATGTTCAGTTCAGTTAAACAGAACAATCAGTAAC
>NW_025822462.1:0-1317 GCF_002878395.1 Capsicum annuum
AAAATAATGATAAATATCGTTCAAGATTCATGCTTTATATCTCCACATATGTAAATTCATCTTTCAAAATTATTAACATCAAGATTTCATAATAATCATCATAAGATATGGGTTCATGCTTCAAATTCGTAAAAGTCAAATAAAAATCATGCCTTTGTAAAGAAAATTACTTTTGGGCACAAGAACGAAAGAGAGTTCTTGTTGAAAAACCCCACATACCTTGACTGATGAACTTTAGATCGATACTCGTTTTTGAGATGTTAATCGCGCCTTTGAATGATGGTTCTTGGAGATCTTGAGCTAGGAACTTGGAATCTTGAATAAATTTGCAGAATTAATGGTGAACTTTGAAGGTTCTTGAAGTTGGATGTAGGAGCTTAGGGTTTTTTGTTTGAGGAAATTTGATGAAATATAACATATAATGCTTCTAATAGGCTTTAATATAGGGTTTGGAAGGATTTTGGGTGAGGGGGAATGACCAAAACGCCCCTAAAAATCAAATAATTCTCTAATCTGTCCTTTGATGGAATGTTTTGATAGTCTAAAGTAGATCAACCATAATGTTTTACTCCGATATCTAAATTGGATGAAACCAATTTCATTAGAAAGAGGACTCTCATATATTTCCATTGATATATAGTATCTCGCCCAGATCATTGTGTACGAGGAGCTATGATCATTTGAAGTTGACCTAAAAATTCTCTTTTTATAGGCTGAAGCAGATCGACCATAACTTTTTGCTCCAATAGACAAATTGGATGAAAACAATTTCATTGGAAAGAGGACTCGTAGAGCTTTCCGTTGATATATAGTAGATCACCCAAATCATTATGTACAAGGAGTTATGATCATTTAAAGTTGGAGCAAAAATACGCCAGGCCTCGGTACTTTTTTCCTGCACATTTTACTGTTCACTTCTATTCACGATTTGATCGGAATTTTCATAACTCGTCGCTCGGGTGTCCGTTTTGGATGATCCATATATCTTTGGAAAGCTTATTTGATACTCTATGCAATGGTGGGTAATAATATAAGACATTCCTAATGAAAAATTTATAATTTATTTTAGAAGATAGAACCCAACACGTTTATGCACAAAATTTCAACGAAAAATTTCACGGGGTATTACACAAGCTAGACCATAGAGTCAAAGATTGTCCCCATTCAGGTTCCCAGGGTCAGCGTAACCATCCTCTAGATTAGTCAGGTCACCCGAATCAGTAGGGTGCCTCATCTAGTGCCACCAGTGGACAGTGCCCCAATAGACTCAATGCTCTTCAGTCCCGAAAGGATCAGGAAAATTCTCCTAATATGGTC
>NW_025822463.1:0-1551 GCF_002878395.1 Capsicum annuum
ATTAATGATATTGATTATATATTTACTGGTTCAAGTCTGGATATTGATTATATATTTATTGGTTTGAGTCTATAGTTTGATTATGATATCAATTATATATATTTACTGAGTTAAGTACAGATATTGATTATATATTTATCGTTTCGAGTCTAGAGGATTATTATGATATTGATTGTATATTTACTAGTTCAAGTCCTAACATTGATTATATATTTACTGGTTCAAGTTTCGATATTGATTATATATTTATAGGTTCGAGTTCAAAGGATGATTATGCTATTGATCATGACATGATGGTTGGTATTATCGATTATATTTGGCATTCATTCTTGCATGCGCATTGCCTATCACCAATATGCGCCTATATCTATTAGCCTTATGATGGGTTGCATAGGTATAAGTGATGAGTATGTCTTTTGGTGTGTTGTATGTTGATTAAACCTTCTGAGCCTGGGGCATGGGGTTTTGTGAAAGGCTCGGCTAGGTATTATTTTTCTGGATTAGTCAGTTGCTCGTGTTGTCATTGCTATTGCTATTATTATTGTTATGATTATTAATATGGCTAGTTTATAAAATATGGGTTAATGATTTGTTATCGAGATTTAAGGTTTGATTCTGACTCTTTTATATTATGATTTCATTATTAGGCATGATTAACTCATGATTATACGTATGGATTTGAAACCCTGAGTGTACTAGTACTAGTTTCTGCTATGATATGAGGTCTTAAAATGCTAGTCTGATGATTTCGGTTGTACTTAAAGTTGACCTTGTATATATATATATATGTATGTACTTGTATATATATCTAGCTATATGTAGCTAAGGTATTACCATATATTCCGTATTACTTTCATTTATTCAGATTGTATATTCATTCCTTGTATACTATTAAATATCTTTCTTTCGTCCTTTATACATATATTGGCTGATGATATACGGTATAGTATTGAGACTCCTGAGTATGGTTGGAATAGGATAGTTCATCCTTAATACTTCCTTAGCTTTATTATGTTAGTTTCTTGGAAATAGGGTAGTTTATCCTTATTATCTCATTGGCTTTATTATGTGGTTGTTGGACATTTGGGTATATTTTCCATTATATTTTTATGTTATATTTATGTGCATTATCTTTGGAGTTCAGTCAGTAGTTGACACGACCCAAAATTGGGCCTTGTCGTATGGGCATCTCAAACCCAACTTGAGCCGGAGATCGCCCGTTAACCAAACCCAAGAATCACATAAATCCACGTGTCAGGTGAACTCCGACTATATAATCAAGGTACCGGAAACATATCTTATAATCATAACTTAGACAATGTCTAAGCATTTCATTTACATTGACATACTACTAACATACCTAAGTACACAATCATTCATAATTCCTCTAAAAATTTGATGTATATATATATATATGTGTGTGCGTGTGTGTGTCGGGACAAGCCCCCGACAATAGTCAAACCAAGTCTAAATATATCTATATAACTATCTTTCTCTCTCTCTCTCTCTCTCTCTCTATATATATATATATATATATATATATATATATAT
>NW_025822464.1:0-1641 GCF_002878395.1 Capsicum annuum
CTAGAAATCATGCAATATAGCTAAATTGTGACAAAGTGAAGGATTCATGATATGCCCTTACGTTCCAATAACTTCTATGTTGTTAATGTTCCTTGTAAATGTTGTTGGAATACTCATGAACTATCCTTATGAGATTATGCTATGTTTACTTGCAAATCCTACTTATGAACAAGATGTATGATAACCATGCAATCCACATGAACTTCCATACTATTGGTATTTGTTTCCAATATGATTATGTAATGAACATGATATTAAGATTGTGCAAGTACTTCCATGTGATATGAAATCCTTTCCATACAATACATTGTTGATAACCATGGATAGTATGAGAGCCCTACTTATGATATTATATATTATGGACTCTACTCTTATGATCAAGTCAGTCATATGTGTCAGTTTCATTCCATCGAGTCCTGGGGGTACTTGTACCCGAAAACTATAGCTATGTGCCTAGATCCATGTCATGTTTCACGATATCCGAACTCAAGCTATGATTCCATAGACTTCAGTCAGTCATGTGACTCAGGAAAACCTCATGATCTTAGTTAGTTTCCAGGTATCAGTAACATTCCGCCAGTCAATGGAATTTAGTAAAATTAAGTCATGCACAGTCAGTTATTCATGTCCAGTCCCTCCAGATAGGAGTAGAGGTTAGCACCGAATGAACCCAAGGATAGGAACTCACCCGCCAGTTTAGGGTGTGATTCTTAATAGTCATCCTTATGTTCTAAAACTATATAGCCAGCGTAGGTTGAGATATCTTAACCCATCAGATGAAGGTTGATGATGTGGCTTAACCAGTCAGTTTAGGGTTCCCACCATTCTCATTGAGTACCCGCCAGATAAGGGTCACTCACAGGCTGTCCTTACTCGTGGCACGGTATTAACACCACTTCAGTCGGGGCAGAGATTGGACCCCAGCTTAGCCATAACGGCATACATAGGGCATGTCAGTTACACACTACTTCCCACAATTTTAGCATCAGTCTCAGTAAAAGAACTCAGCGCGTTCTTCAGATTTTAATATATACAGGACTGTTAGATACAGTCGCCCATGTTATCAGTTTCAGTATCAATCATGACAGTTATCAGTAAACCATGTATTAGCTTACAGTTTATGCTATCACGTATTCACGGTATCAGTTTCTACATATTAGAGGCTTTCAGATAGTTAGAGGCTTTCAGATTTATGTTCAGATTTACATTCAGATTGAGTTGTTTTGGGTATTTTAACCCACATGGTTTTATTCAATTGAACCTTATGGCCTTACAGTTCTATGTATTCCACATTATTATATCATGATTTGCAGCATACAGGTATAGATATCAGTCATGGGTTAGCTTGTGGTCCCTCGGGGTCATGAGCACCGTGTAGCATTCTGGTTCAGCGAATCGGGGTGTTACAGCCATGAAAAAGCCCCTATCAACAGGGACTAAATGCTTTGCCAGGGTATAAAGTCTTACTAAGGTGATCACCCATACATGTCTATTTGGACAAGATAAATAATAATTGTACATATGTATTTGGACATGCTGAATAATAAATACTAACAGTGGCATGCCGTTGATGGAACTAGGGTATGCTAAACCCGCGCTCCTTAGTGCTAGGTACTACTCCCAAATCATAAAATTGCTTAT
>NW_025822465.1:0-1391 GCF_002878395.1 Capsicum annuum
GTAAAATAGAAGCTTGGTATTTGAGTCAAAGGTATTTCCTCGATCTGATCTGGGTCATTAATGCAGCAAGATAGGGGCAAGTGTCAGTGATCTGAAACAAAGATGAAAGGAACGAGTGCTGGAGCAGGTACCTGGGAAGTCAAGTGCTGCAAGCCACCACTAAGTTAACTACAAATTTTTGTTTGATAAAATAGGGGCAAAGTTTTGGTTCAGCAAGTTTAGCTACTATTGGGAAAGCATATCTGAGGAATTTACTTTATGTTCAGGACCCTCCTGAAAAATGGGATTTTACTTTATGTTCAGGACCCTCCTGAAAAATGGGATTTTACTATCTGTTATGGACTCTCCTAAGAAATGAAAATTTACTTTATGATCAGGACCCTCGTGAAAAATAGAATTTTACTTTCCATTCTGGACCCTCTTGGAAAATGAGACTTTACTTTCTGTTCAGGAATCTCCTGAAAAATGGAAATTTACTTTATGTTCAGGACCCTCCTGAAAAATGAGATTTTACTGTCTGTTCAGGACCCTCCTAAAAAATAGAAATTTACTTTATGTTCAAGACCCTCCTGAAAAATCGAATTTTACTTTATATTCAGGACCCTCCTGAAAAAATAGGATTTTACTGTTTGTTCAGGACCCTCCAGAAAAATGGAAATTTACTTTATGTTTAGGACTCTCCTGTAAATGGGAATTTACTTTATGTTCAAGACCCTCCTGAAAAAATAGAATTTTACTGTCTGTTCAGGACCCTCCAGAAAAATGGGAATTTACTTTATGTTTAGGACTCTCCTGTAAATGGGAATTTACTTTATGTTCAGGACCCTCCTGAAAAATGGAAATTTACGTTATGTTCAGGATCCTCATGAAAAATGGGATTTTACTTTATGTTCAGGACCCTCCTAAAAAAATGGGAATTTACTTTATGTTCAGGACCCTCCTAAAAAATGGAATTTTACTGTCTGTTCAGGACCCTCCTAAAAAATGGAAATTTACTTTATGTTCAGGACCTTCCTAAAAAATGGGATTTTACTTTTTGTTCAGGACCCTCCTGGAAAATGGGACTTTACTTTCTGTTCAGGACCTTCCTGAAAAATGGGATTTTACTTTATGTTCTGGAGCCTCCTAAAAAACGGGATTTTACTATCTATTTAGGACCCTCCAGAAAAATGAGAATTCAATTTATGTTCAGGACCCTCCTAAAAAAATGGGATTTTTGCTTTTGTTCAGGACCCTCCTGAAAAATAGGATTTTACTTTTTGTTCAGGACCCTCATGAAAAATGGAATTTTCTTTTTGTTTAGGACCCTCCTGAAAATGGGATTTTACTTTCAGTTCAGAACTCTCCTAAAGAATGGGATTTTACTTTCTGTTCAGGACCCTCCTAGAAAA